>NC_069506.1:24006994-24054494 GCF_027579735.1 Bombina bombina | reverse complement strand
TATTGAAAAATATCAGTGCAGGCAGTGGCAGGTCAGCGTTTTTTATTGAATTTTTTTTTTTTTTTTTTTAAGCTGGGCCCCCACCCTTGGGAAGTCGCAGTTGCACCCCCTGTAGTTTTGTCCCTGGTGGGATCTATAAGTATGTGTTGACTAAGGGACATTATACAATGTGCAATGTACAATGCAGTTCTGCAAGATTTTAATGTTTTTTCCTATATTTTGCTACGTGTTTGGTGCTAATCACAATTTTCTTATTTACAATTACATGACTGTGACGCATTTTATTGGTCGTGCCTGGAGATGCTAAGAAGCAAATTGTGTGTACACAGGAAGTAGAGATCAGTTTCAAAGCTTATTTTGGTTCAGAATGACCTGTGATCAGCCAACCAACACTCAGCTTTTCAAGGGACAAACATTCAGCTAGATTTGGAGTTTGGCGGCCAAGGGGGTGCGTTAGCTACGCGGGCTTTTTTCTGGCCGCACCATAAAATTAACTCTGGTATTGAGAGTCCAAAAAAATGCTGCGTTAGGCTCCAAAAAAGGAGCGTAGAGCATTTTTACCTCAAATGCAACTCTCGATACCAGAGTTGCTTACGGACGCGGCCAGCCTCAAAAACGTGCTCGTGCACGATTCCCCCATAGGAAACAATGGGGCTGTTTGAGCAGAAAAAAAAACCTAACACCTGCAAAAAAGCCGCGTTCAGCTCCTAACGCAGCCCCATTGTTTCCTATGGGGAAACACTTCCTACGTCTGCACCTAACACTCTAACATGTACCCCGAGTCTAAACACCCCTAACCTTACACTTATTAACCCCTAATCTGCCGCCCACGCTATCGCTGACCCCTGCATATTATTTTTAACCCCTAATCTGCCGCTCCGTAAACCGCCGCTACTTACATTATAGCTATGTACCCCTAATCTGCTGCCCCTAACACCGCCGACCCCTATATTATTTTTATTAACCCCTAATCTGCCGCCCACAACGTCACCGCCATCTACCTACACTTATTAACCCCTAATCTGCCGAGCGGACCTGAGCGCTACTATAATAAAGTTATTAACCCCTAATCCGCCTCACTAACCCTATAATAAATAGTATTAACCCCTAATCTGCCCTCCCTAACATCGCCGACACCTAACTTCAATTATTAACCCCTAATCTGCCGACCGGAGCTCACCGCTATTCTAATAAATGGATTAACCCCTAAAGCTAAGTCTAACCCTAACACTAACACCCCCCTAAGTTAAATATAATTTAAATCTAACGAAATTAATTAACTCTTATTAAATAACTTATTCCTATTTAAAGCTAAATACTTACCTGTAAAATAAACCCTAATATAGCTACAATATAAATAATAATTACATTGTAGCTATTTTAGGATTAATATTTATTTTACAGGCAACTTTGTAATTATTTTAACCAGGTACAATAGCTATTAAATAGTTAAGAACTATTTAATAGTTACCTAGTTAAAATAATAACAAAATTACCTGTAAAATAAATCCTAACCTAAGTTACAATTAAACCTAACACTACACTATCATTAAATTAATTAAATAAAATACCTACAATTACCTACAATAAAACCTAACACTACACTATCAATAAATAAATTAAATACAATTCCTACAAATAACTACAATGAAATAAACTAACTAAAGTACAAAAAATAAAAAAGAACTAAGTTACAAAAAATAAAAAAATATTTACAAACATCAGAAAAATATTACAACAATTTTAAACTAATTACACCTACTCTAAGCCCCCTAATAAAATAACAAAGACCCCCAAAATAAAAAAATGCCCTACCCTATTCTAAATGAATAAAGTTAAAAGCTCTTTTACCTTACCAGCCCTGAACAGGGCCCTTTGCGGGGCATGCCCCAATAAATTCAGCTCTTTTGCCTGTAAAAAAAACCATACAATACCCCCCCAACATTACAACCCACCACCCACATACCCCTAATCTAACCCAAACCCCCCTTAATTAAACCTAGCACTAAGCCCCTGAAGATCATCCTACCTTGTCTTCACCTCACCAGGTATCACTGATCCGTCCTGGCTCCAAAATCTTCATCCAACCCAAGCGGGGGTTGGCGATCCATCATCCGGTGCTGAAGAGGTCCAGAAGAGGCTCCAAAGTCTTCCTCCTATCCGGCAAGAAGAGGACATCCGGACCGGCAAACATCTTCATCCAAGCGGCATCTTCTATCTTCTTCCATCCGGTGCGGAGCGGGTCCATCTTGAAGCAGCCGACGCGGATCCATCCTCTTCTTCCGGCGACTCCCGACGAATGACGGTTCCTTTAAGGGACGTCATCCAAGATGGCGTCCCTCGAATTCCGATTGGCTGATAGGATTCTATCAGCCAATCGGAATTAAGGTAGGAATATTCTGATTGGCTGATGGAATCAGCCAATCAGAATCAAGTTCAATCCGATTGGCTGATCCAATCAGCCAATCAGATTGAGCTCGCATTCTATTGGCTGTTCCGATCAGCCAATAGAATGCGAGCTCAATCTGATTGGCTGATTGGATCAGCCAATCGGATTGAACTTGATTCTGATTGGCTGATTCCATCAGCCAATCAGAATATTCCTACCTTAATTCCGATTGGCTGATAGAATCCTATCAGCCAATCGGAATTCGAGGGACGCCATCTTGGATGACGTCCCTTAAAGGAACCGTCATTCGTCGGGAGTCGCCGGAAGAAGAGGATGGATCCGCGTCGGCTGCTTCAAGATGGACCCGCTCCGCACCGGATGGAAGAAGATAGAAGATGCCGCTTGGATGAAGATGTTTGCCGGTCCGGATGTCCTCTTCTTGCCGGATAGGAGGAAGACTTTGGAGCCTCTTCTGGACCTCTTCAGCACCGGATGATGGATCGCCAACCCCCGCTTGGGTTGGATGAAGATTTTGGAGCCAGGACGGATCGGTGATACCTGGTGAGGTGAAGACAAGGTAGGATGATCTTCAGGGGCTTAGTGTTAGGTTTAATTAAGGGGGGTTTGGGTTAGATTAGGGGTATGTGGGTGGTGGGTTGTAATGTTGGGGGGGGGTATTGTATGTTTTTTTTTACAGGCAAAAGAGCTGAATTTCTTGGGGCATGCCCCGCAAAGGGCCCTGTTCAGGGCTGGTAAGGTAAAAGAGCTTTGAACTTTATTAATTTAGAATAGGGTAGGGCATTTTTTTATTTTGGGGGTCTTTGTTATTTTATTAGGGGGCTTAGAGTAGGTGTAATTAGTTTAAAATTGTTGTAATATTTTTCTGATGTTTGTAAATATTTTTTTATTTTTTGTAACTTAGTTCTTTTTTATTTTTTGTACTTTAGTTAGTTTATTTCATTGTAGTTATTTGTAGGAATTGTATTTAATTTATTTATTGATAGTGTAGTGTTAGGTTTTATTGTAGGTAATTGTAGGTATTTTATTTAATTAATTTAATGATAGTGTAGTGTTAGGTTTAATTGTAACTTAGGTTAGGATTTATTTTACAGGTAATTTTGTTATTATTTTAACTAGGTAACTATTAAATAGTTCTTAACTATTTAATAGCTATTGTACCTGGTTAAAATAATTACAAAGTTGCCTGTAAAATAAATATTAATCCTAAAATAGCTACAATGTAATTATTATTTATATTGTAGCTATATTAGGGTTTATTTTACAGGTAAGTATTTAGCTTTAAATAGGAATAATTTATTTAATAAGAGTTAATTAATTTCGTTAGATTTAAATTATATTTAACTTAGGGGGGTGTTAGTGTTAGGGTTAGACTTAGCTTTAGGGGTTAATCCATTTATTAGAATAGCGGTGAGCTCCGGTCGGCAGATTAGGGGTTAATAATTGAAGTTAGGTGTCGGCGATGTTAGGGAGGGCAGATTAGGGGTTAATACTATTTATTATAGGGTTAGTGAGGTGGATTAGGGGATAATACATTTATTATAGTAGCGGTGCGGTCCGCTCGGCAGATTAGGGGTTAATAAGTGTAGGCAGGTGGAGGCGACGTTGAGGGGGGCAGATTAGGGGTTAATAAATATAATATAGGGGTCGGCGGTGTTAGGGGCAGCAGATTAGGGGTACATAGCTATAATGTAGGTGGCGGCGCTTTGCGGTCGGAAGATTAGGGGTTAATTATTGTAAGTAGCTGGCGGCGACGTTGTGGGGGGCAGGTTAGGGGTTAATAAATATAATACAGGGGTCGGCGGTGTTAGGGGGAGCAGATTAGGGGTACATAGGGATAACTTAGCTGGCGGCGCTTTGCGGTCGGCAGATTATGGGTTAAAAAAAAAATTCGAGTGGCGGCGATGTGGGGGGACCTCAGTTTAGGGGTACATAGGTAGTTTATGGGTGTTAGTGTACTTTAGGGTACAGTAGTTAAGAGCTTTATGAACCGGCGTTAGCCCAGAAAGCTCTTAACTCCTGCTTTTTTTCTGCGGCTGGAGTTTTGTCGTTAGATGTCTAACGCTCACTTCAGAAACGACTCTAAATACCGGCGTTAGAAAGATCCCATTGAAAAGATAGGATGCGCAATTGACGTAAGGGGATCTGCGGTATGGAAAAGTCCCGGCTGAAAAGTGAGCGTTAGACCCTATTTTCAGTGACTCCAAATACCGGCGGTAGCCTAAAACCAGCGTTAGGAGCCTCTAACGCTCGTTTTCACGGCTACCGCCAAACTCTAAATCTAGCTGATTGTGCATATTTATGTATTTTAGTTCAGAACAGAGGTATTTTTTCAATACACTTCTAATAAATTTATAGGCCCTGATATTCAAATATTCTCCAGCATAAAGGGACAGTCAACCCAAAATTTCTCCTAAGCCATTCATATAAAGTTGCAACTGCTTATTATTGACAACTTTAGGCATATTTTGTAACATATATAGTTTCCAAGTAATAAAACTTACTTTTTGCGGCACTGCTGTTTTAAAATGTCTGTCTGCCCTCTCCTCTATTTCGTCACCAGCATCATGATCTGGCTGTGATAGCAGTTACTTTTCGTTCCTACACGCTCCTGTTTTTGTGCGCCAGAGTTCTGTGCAGTAAACAGATGTGAGTGCTGTGTGCATCATTATGATGTATGTTCCTTTGACTTCACAGAGCTTACCGGCTGGGAGAAGGATGGCTCTGAGGGTGGGAGCAGGCCTGGTTTATTAAGTTAAACACGTCTATTCCATTAAGTGGCCTCGTGAGTCTGCATGTGGATGAGAATTAAGTTAGCAGTGGCACCACTGAGACAGGGCACAGCCTCATCATTGTGGGGATAAAGCTGCAGCACAACTCACAGACAGCAAGTAGATTCTTATACCGCAGGGTGGGAGTGAGATGCCATGGAGCAGATATCCTATGGTGTAGTATGAGATGGTGTAGTGCCCCAGGCAGACAAAGCTGCTAATGCCCTTGGCAAGGAAGCTGAACCCAGATAAGATCCCTTTAGGGTACGTGGTAGCTCATACATTATATGGCTCTGGTATGAAGCAAGCACAGCGCTATCACCATGTGCCTGCTCGCAACAGCTGCACACATCACAATCCCACATATCCCCTATTACCAACCTGCCGTATGGGGTGTGTTGTTTTGTTGTGCCAGGAAACCTCAGCTGCCATAAACTCACTTGTAAACCTGCCCCCAATGGCAGGTTGGTAATAGGGGATATAATGTGCCTATTACATATACACAGACGTACAGTGTACAGCTGCACAGATTCGGTACGTTATTGGAACATACATCATAATGATGCAGTAAACAGATGTGTATTCTCTCTCCAAACTAGAGAATGTTTAACTATCTGGCACATAGAAAGTAATGACACTCTCTGGGAAACTGAAGCTGACAGTTTTTCAGTTTTAATTTAAATAAAAGACATGCAAAGTACTATCAAATTCATAAAAGATACACATAAGAATACAAAGCATGAGCATAACTTGTTAAAATTACACAGAAACTGTGAAGGCATAATAAGAATTTGTAAAATCACAATCCTAAATACACTGCTGTACAAAATAAAATACAAAATAGAAAGTGCAAATTTGAAATGTAATAAAATGTAATATGAAGTGTAAAGTGATAGAAAGCACAAAGTGTAAATGCAGCAGAACTGTCATGTCATTCAGTGCTATATTGCTCTGGGCTTGTCTCTCCTTCACATACATAAATGAGAGAGATCTCACCGTGCTGGAGAGTTCCGCCCTTTTTCTTTTGAAAATTCAGTGAGCTCAGCCTTTGTGCAGTCTGAAATACAATTGCTCTCTTTAAGCTGGAGAATATTCTACTATGCTTCTAGCATATGTACATATGCCTCGTGCGCCTTCATTTTAAACAGTGCGTCTGTTTTTTTAGTTAACAGGTGTGCTTAAAATCTCTGCATAAAGTATGCAAAAATCAAAAGTCTGAATAAGAGATCATTGTTAAATCCTTTTTTTTTAAAACTCTAAAAAGCACTAGATTCTATTACAACAACTATTCTTACCAGTTATAGGCCAATACCAGAATAGAATATACACAATTACTGACTGATATATTTTTATTTCTCCTTCTTAAAGCCATAACAATTCATACACCAGCTTAGTTTATTTAAGGAAATTATGTATCAAGCACAAATTCCCATCAAATTATGTAGTAACTTAAGGGGACAGTAAGACAAAATTAAACGTTCATGCGTCAGATAAAGCATGCCATTTTAAATAACATTCAAATTTAGTTCCTTTATCTAATTTGCTTCATTCTCTTGGAAATCTTTATTGAAAAGCATATCTAGGTAGGCTCAGTAGCAGCAATGAACTACTGAGAGCTAGTTGTTAATTAATGGCTGCACATATATGCCTCTTGTCACTGGCTCAGCCTGTGTATTCGCTAACTCCCAGTAGTGCATTGCTCCTCATTTAACAAAGGATACAAAGTATAAAATTTGTTAATAGAAATACATTTGAACACTGTTTAAAATTGTCTGATTTATCTAAATTATGAAAGACAAATGATATTTCATTTCCCTTTAATAATTTTTGGTTATCACCTTAATCTGATTTATTGGAAATCTTTTTAAACAGTTTTGTTAATTTAGAGATAATGCGCTAGATTACGAGTGGAGCGCTAACAGTTTTGCACAAGCGAAAAGGGGTTTATCGCGGCTGTTTGCACATGTTGGATTTTGCTAGTTTTACAAATTGAATATAAACGTGATCGCTTGAGTGCAATTGTAGTTAACGCGCCTCGGGTTAGCGCAACATCAGACCTCTAGTTAACTGTTTTGCAAAACAAAAAAGTGTCACAAAACACATCACAAATACATTACAAAGTACAGTTACACTCATATTAACATCATCTAATAAAAATATTAAAAATATATTACACAACAAGTTATAAGGGCTCAAAGGTGAAAAAGCTATAACAGAGATATATACATATACATGTCTTAATATGTCTATGTATGTATATATATATATGTGTGTGTGTTTGTATTTAGATGTGTATACTGTATATGTATTTATATGTGTATATATGTATTTATATGTGTATATATATATTTATATGTATGTATTTATATGTGTATATATGTATTTATATGTGTATATATACAGTATATCTATTTATATGTGTATATATGTATTTATATGTGTATAAATATATTTATATGTGTATATATATGTATTTATAAGTGTATATATGTATTTATTTTTTATATGTGTATATATGTATTTATATGTGTATATATATATATATATTTGTATGTGTATATATGTATTTAAATGTGTGTATACAGTATATATATATATATATATATATATATATATATATATATATGTGTGTGTATACACTATATATATATATATATATATATATATATATATATATGTGTGTATATAGGAAGAAAACAAGGAACCTCCTCGGCACACCAGGGATGCAATAGGTAAAAACTCAATCTTTATTTGGTTAGTAGTAAAACCATAATCCTCATACAGCAACTGGTAAAAACAAGATGTTTAGAACAGGAACAGGGGGAACATCACCTCCTGTGACTTCATACGCGTTTCATGCCTCTGGGGCACTTGTTCACTGATATGGAACAGGTGAGGAAAATGCTCCTTATATACAAGTTTTTATCCAATGAAATAACATCAATTGAAAAACATTTCATTAAGCCCTGAGATCCTGTATCAAATACACAAATACCTTAATTAATGCAACCACTCTATCCTAGATGAACTATATGTATATATATATATATAGACACTACAATACTGATACTGTTGTTATATATCAATTGTACAAAACCATTATGCAATTGCTCCATATTATAAAAAATGATGAAGTATTAATTAAATAATATATATGATATAATAAACCTACATATAAATATGAATATATAATTTAATTTAATTGGACATCAAGACCATTTCCTCACTCAAACCTGTAGCACTACTTAATTGAAATGTTGTCTTAAAAATAGTAAATATTCATTATATGTAAACAACTATGTATTGCAGTCTATTATGAATATGTTTATTAACGTTGAATAAACATATTTACATCCATTCTGGAATTTAAGCCCGTAGGCCCCCTGGTTTTTAGATGGAGAATCCAAAAGACCTCTCGTTCATCAAGTTTCTTTTCCCTGTCTCCACCCTGGGGATGCCGTGGTATAAAGTCTATGCCCTGAACTTTCAGAACTGTACTGTCAGAATTATGATAATATCTGAAATGTTTAGCAATGGGCGTTTTTGACTCAGGGTCCTCTATGGATCTCAGATGTTCCATGACCCGGTCCTTCAAAGATCGTTTGGTGCGCCCCACGTATTGAATATTACATCCTTGACAAGTCAATAAGTAAATTACGTGAGTGCTGTAGCAATTAATAAAGTATCTTATATCACTTACTTTATCCAATGCTTCAGATCTACAAGTATTGCCCTGAATAATATGTGAGCACGTCTTACATCGGGAGGCATTACATTTGTAACACCCCTTACGTTTTTGTAACCATGTATCATTGATAACTCTGGGCAACATAGAGGGAGATAATATATTTCTCAGTGTTTTTGCTTTACGTGACACGAATTTACAACCACCTTTTAGTACATGACTTAGTTTTTCATCATTCTCCAAAATGGGTAAACTCTGTTTAATTATTTTGCAAATTTTTCCATATTCCATGCTATATGGTGTAGCAAAAATTGGTGCAGAGGAAAAGGTACTTTTGTTACTCTCCTTTTTGTCCCTTTTATAAGTGAGGAGTTCTGACCTGGGAATCCCATCTACATCAATTTTTGCTTGTGTCAGAATTGTTTTAGGATAACCCCGTGATTTTAGTCGCTTCATCGTGTCTACAGCTTTTTGTTCATAAGTGTTTGGATCAGTACAGTTACGTTTTACCCGAATAAGTTGGCTTTTAGGAATAGAAGCAAGAAGGTGTGAGGGATGACAAGAGTCATATTTAAGAATACTGTTACCTGATGTGGGTTTACGGTATAATTCAACTTGAATCACCTCACCAATCGGTCTAATGGTCACATCCAAAAAATTTTAAGAATCCATACTGGATTCAACTCTAAAATTGAGGTTCAACCTGTTGTGTGACACATATTGGTGAAAAAAGTCGATAGACTCATTGTTCCCATCCCAAACAAATACCAAGTCGTCGATGTAGCAACCGTAATAAATGATATGTTCATGAAAAGGGTTTATATCTCCAAAGATGTGGAAGAACTCCCACCAACCTAAAAATAGGTTGGCGTAAGATGGCGCAAACTTGGCGCCCATGGCCGTTCCACATCTTTGGAGATAGAAACGACCTTCAAAAAGAAAAAAGTTGTGAGTCAACAAGTACTCCGTGGCCATTAGCAGGAAAGATATCATTGCCTCATCATAGTTCGATCTATGTCTCAGAAAAAACTCTAGGGCCTCTAAGCCTTTGTCATGAGGTATTGACGTATATAGCGAGGAAACATCCATTGACATCAAGGTATAACTGGATTTCCATGAAATTTCTTGTATTTGTCTAATAAAAGATGTAGTGTCTTGGATGTAGCTGGGGAGTGCCACAACCAAAGGTTGCAGGTACATATCCACCAATTCCGATAGTGGTTCATTAAGGGACCCTATCCCCGCCACAATAGGGCATCCTGGGGGATTAAGGGGATTCTTATGTATCTTGGGGAAATAGTGAAACACGACAGTTACCGGCCAATCCGGAATCAAATACTCCGACATGTTGGCTGTAATAATGCCATTATCTATGCCGTATTTCACTATCTCCCCCAATAAACCCTTGTAAACCACCGTAGGATTGGTGGCCAAAATACAATATGTATTTCGATCTGATAATTGCCGAAGGGCCTCAGAGACATAATCTTGCCTATTTAAGACAACTAAGTTACCGCCCTTATCCGACTCGCGAAATACAAGGTTTTCGTTTGAAGTTAGTTCTCGCAAAGCTTTATTGTCAGATGCAGTGAAGTTTTTGTTGGAATGTTTTGCAACACCAGTGAAAGTAGTAGAAGGATTTTTTAAATCAGTGTCAAGTTTAATAAGTTGGGTTTCAATGGTTTGTTGAAAAACATCCAACAAATTACCTCTCGTCTGCACTGGGTAAAAAGTACTTCTTTTTTTTAATCTGGATATATTTATGTCCTGTACGGATAGACCATGTCTAATGCCATTGCAATCTAACAGATGTATCTCCTCCATATCCTGTATGCAACATTTATCCTCAAAAGTCAAACTATTATTGGTCTCATTTTCTGATTTACTGTGAACAACAATATTCTCCCCATCCGAAAATAATTCCGTCTCAGACTCATCTTTCAAAAAATGTTTTTTGAGAGTAAGCAATCTCACAAATTTGTTTAAATCTAGGATAGTCTGAAACAGATTAAAATGACAAGACGGAGAGAAACTGAGTCCACGTGACAGTACCCTCTCTTCCTCACGACTAAGACTGTGGTCTGACAAATGAATCACTTCTTTTGTAGATATCTGTGTGTTTGTTTCTTCCTTATCCTCTGTGAGTATCGCTTTGTTGTTTCTGTGTCTGCAACGGTATCTATTTTGGCCCCCTCTACGTGTTCTTTTGGATTTAATGGTTTTAAGATTGAGTGAGGTGGGCCTGATCCGTTTTTTGAAAGTCCTGATTGAGGAATAGTGGGTGTGCTGAGTACTGATAGCTGTCCTGATGTATCATGTGTATCCCCCATGGAGTCACTATCGGAGGTATCATAGTCGTATTCAGTGTCACTGAAGGTTACCTTTTTATTCTGTTTTGATTTTTTATATCTGAGTTTTTTACTCTTGTTATTGTTTACAGAAACCGATCCTTTATGAGACCATGAATAGACATTGTCAGTGTCATAGTCCATTTTATCCCTGTTAATTTTTTGTGACTTGAATTCCCATAGTTCTTTCTGAAATTTTTGCATATTCTCTTTAAATTGGGTATCATAAAGACCAAATTCAGGGTCTGTTTGTACTTGTTTTAATTCAGTTTGCAATTCTTGCATTTGTTTAATTAATGTCAGCCTCTGTTGTTTTTTGTAATTAATTAAAATTGTCATGAGTGTATGTGAACATGTGGAAAGTGCTGTATTCCATTCCTCTATAAATTTTAAACATGTAACATGAAATGATGGAAACTTTTTTATTCTAAGTTCCCTAGGAATTTGTTCTCTTTGTTGATAGATAAGGAAGGTCTTGATGTCCAATTCTAATCTAATGTCTGTTTTTCTTAGACTGTCCATTTGTACAAATAGACTCTCAAGATCATGTTGAGCATCATTTAACCAAGACTGTAATGTATCTGCTGAGGGATCAAGTGTTTGTGTAAGATCCTCAAAGACAAAACCCTGTATTTCCTGTGGTTCCATATTATATAGATACCGATAAAAGTGCAATTAGTATAGATGTAAAACAGTGTCAGCTGCAATAATTTTTTAGAATATTATAACAATAAATAGTGCATCTATTATAATCAAATATAGGATACAATAATTACCTAATGAAGTACATAAGATTTATATAAAGTGCCCAATTGTTGAAGCAGCAGGAAAAAATTCCTATTTAAAGTGCTTGAAGTGAAAATGTATAGAATGCACCAAAGCTGCCCAATAATAAAAATAGGCCGTCTGTACGTTACAATTATAGGCTAAATTAATATTATGATATATGTCTAATTTGTTCCACAATAATTAATCAATATGATATCCACAAAAAATACTGACATATGCATATATTGAAAAAATGTTGAAATACCAAAGCAAGCCCTGTATTTAAATTACTATTGGTCTCCTGATAATACTAGACCTGCTAAACTGAACCATGAATTTAAAATTGTTTTTAAACATAAGATGCACATAAGTGCAATGGCCACTAGAGGCATAATAACACTCAAATGTTGTCAATTGAACAAGAGAAAATTAATGGTTCATATACAGTTTAACAATACAAAGCCAATAACATGAATTGCAAAAACTTCTAAATGTCCATAAACAATATGTCCAGTTAATTTACTTAAGCTGATTATTATGGCCTTGGCAGTTTGTTGTGTAGTATACAGTCTGTTTAAGATTGATACAAAAAGCCTAAACATCCGCTTTCATGTCAGTGATTTTTTTAAAAAGCTGATGGCTGTATCCTCAACCAACTGCATAGAGTCTGAGCACACTATTATACCCTGAAACAAACTTGTAGTCCAGGACCGTTGGTAAGTGTTTAACGGGATTGGTAGAGCCTACTTATAAAGTCCACTACAATAATACTATGGCTCTTGAGGTACTAACAGCATATAGGATTATACCGTTGTTAATGCTGTAGTGTCCGCAAATAGTATATTGCATATACTCATTCAAAAATCCGGGCATCCAGAAGGAATCTGTGTTAGAGTTACGGCGCCGCAGTAAAGCGGCTAATATACAACTTACACCAGTCACCAGTATACTTATAAGGAGATAGTTAAAGGGCTGGTCTATCCATCCATTAAGCACACATGAAAAGCAATCTTCAGGCAACGCTATGTGATGCGCTTGTGGGAGTACAAACTGTTAGTGTGTATTAAGTGCTATCACAGGCACCAGTTGATGAGCCACTTACCCAGTACAGAGAACGACACTGGAACACAACGGGTGAGGGTAGGATGCTCAAATCAACGCAACTCTTTACCACAGCGTTCTTCTGTGCTACCACATGTCCTGCTTCATGTACTCTACGGGTGCACGTAGGAATTACGTCTCTGTCCAGACGCTGCACACAGAAGAAAACAAGGAACCTCCTCGGCACACCAGGGATGCAATAGGTAAAAAGTCAATCTTTATTTGGTTAGTAGTAAAACCATAATCCTCATACAGCAACTGGTAAAAACAAGATGTTTAGAACAGGAACGTTTCATGCCTCTGGGGCACTTGTTCACTGATATGGAACAGGTGGTGAAAATGCTCCTTATATACAGGTTTCTATCCAATGAAATAACATCAATTGAAAAACATTTCATTAACCCCTGAGATCCTGTATCAAATACACAAATACCTTAATGAATGCAACCACTCTATCCTAGATGAACTATATTTATATATATAGACACTACAATACTGATACTGTTGTTATATATCAATTGTACAAAACCATTATGCAATTGCTCCATATTACAAAAAATGATGAAGTATTAATTAAATAATGTATATGATATAATAAACCTACATATAAATATGAATATATAATTTAATTTAATTGGACATCAAGACCATTTCCTCACTCAAACCTGTAGCACTACTTAATTGAAATGTTGTCTTAAAAATAATAAATATTCATTATATGTAAACAACTATGTATTGCAGTCTATTATGAATATGTTTATTAACGCTGAATAAACATATTTACATCCATTCTGGAATTTAAGCCCGTAGGCCCCCTGGTTTTTAGATGGAGAATCCAAAAGACCTCTCGTTCATCAAGTTTCTTTTCCCTGTCTCCACCCCGGGGATGCCGTGGTATAAAGTCTATGCCCTGAACTTTCAGAAGTGTACTGTCAGAATTATGATAATATCTGAAATGTTTAGCAATGGGCGTTTTTGACTCAGGTTCCTCTATGGATCTCAGATGTTCCATGACCCGTTCCTTCAAAGATCATTTGGTGCGCCCCACGTATTGAATATTACATCCTTGACAAGTCAATAAGTAAATTACGTGAGTGCTGTTGCAATTAATAAAGTATCTTATATCACTTACTTTATCCAATGCTTCAGATCTACAAGTATTGCCCTGAATAATATGTAAGCACGTCTTACATCGGGAGGCATTACATTTGTAACACCCCTTACGTTTTTGTAACCATGTATCATTGATAACTCTGGGCAACATAGAGGGAGATAATATATTTCTCAGTGTTTTTGCTTTACGTGACACGAATTTACAACCACCTTTTAGTACCTGACTTAGTTTTTCATCATTCTCCAAAATGGGTAAACTCTGTTTAATTATTTTGCAAATGTTTCCATATTCCATGCTATATGGTGTAGCAAAAATTGGTGCAGAGGAAAAGGTACTTTTGTTACTCTCCTTTTTGTCCCTTTTATAAGTGAGGAGTTCTGACCTGGGAATCCCATCTACATCAATTTTTGCTTGTGTCAGAATTGTTTTAGGATAACCCCGTGATTTTAGTCGCTTCATCGTGTCTACAGCTTTTTGTTCCTAAGTGTTTGGATCAGTACAGTTACGTTTTACCTGAATAAGTTGGCTTTTAGGAATAGAAGCAAGAAGGTATGAGGGATGACAAGAGTCATATTTAAGAATACTGTTACCCGATGTGGGTTTACGGTATAATTCAACTTGAATCACCTCACCAATCGGTCTAATGGTCACATCCAAAAAATTTAAAGAATCCATACTGGATTCAATTGTAAAATTGAGGTTCAACCTGTTGTGTGACACATATTGGTGAAAAAAATCGATAGACTCATTGTTCCCATCCCAAACAAATACCAAGTCGAATATGTTTTATGTATTTAAAAAAAGATATTCCTATATATATCTGTATAATCATCTCTATATATAGGTATACATATATATTGTACCAAAATACCATCATATATATATATATGTACTTATGAATAAATATAACATATTATTCTATGTGAAGAACATTGGAATGTGAAATATTCATATTTTTATGTTGGGTTAGCGCACATGAGAATATGCGTTTGGGTTTGTGCGCGAGTAGGGTTTAGGTTAGGTTTTTTTACTTTTTTTGCTCCATTGACTTCTAAGGGGGAATACGTTAACACGCAAGAGATATTCTAAGTTCTGTGCATAAGGTTAGCTTACTTTCAATTTATAATACAAGTGCTATCCGATGCGCACAAAAAGCTTACTTCTAACGCGTTAAATACTGCTCCATTTATAATCTGGACCAATGTAGGGGGTGGGTAGGTTTAGGAACAGGATTCTGTGAAGTTTCCTTGTGTCATAGTTGCTCCATCCCCTTTTTTCCCCCCAGATGGAGAGGGAAATACTACACTGATTGGCTAAAATGCAAGTTTGTCAAAAGAACTGAGATAAGGGGGAAGTCTGCCAAGGCTTGGATACAAGTTAATCACAGAGGTAAAAAGTATATTAATATAACTCTGTTGTTTATGTAAAACTGGGGACAGGGTAATAAGAGGATTATCTATCTTTTTAAACAAATACAAATTATTGAGTAGACTGTCCCTTTAAATATAGATACTTTCAGTATAGGTTGGGATACCACAGGCTAAATTAGCTATTTCAAATGTCAAAATAAGGGTAAAAGAGCTACTTTTAAACAATGTAATACATTCAGTAAAATTAAATGGATCATTAGGAACAAACGGGGAGAACAAATTAGCATAAACTGTCCCTTTAATATTGAAAGATTGTGAATGTTTCTATTACATAGACTTTGCCCCTCTTAAAGTCACTCAGATGCATCAGCTTTTACCTTATTTACCACTACTTAGTTAAAGAACATGGGTAAAAATGTGATTACATATTGCTAGGATTAATAATTATGCCTTTTTGCTTGCTATATATTTGCTATACTATGCATTCCCACTTAGAGTGGGGTCATATTGGGGCCCTAGAGGGTCTAAGGGTTTTTCACATACTTGGAACACTAAAGCCGTCCATACCTGGAAAGTCTTTATATTCTCTGCTTTGTTAAACAGACTCCTGCAGATTGTATCTGAGTAGTAAAAGCTTATCATATATCTGTTGTATTGACTGGAACCCTAAAGCATCTACTTGCTCTCTCCTATTACCTGAAGTGCTAAAGAGCTTTGCACCTAAAAAGTTTGGAAAATTATCAACATTTGCAAATTGACTGAATTATAAGTTCTAAATATAGATTTATTATAAGATGCATCCCACATGGAGTGGGGCCTCAGAGGGTCTACTTGTTTCCTCTAAGAATTCTTGAAGTACCATGAGGATGAATGGGCAGATGGCAGCCTACAGCCCATATGACCTGACCCTCTGCACTCGTTATGTGCCCCGGCAAAAAGCAGAACTAATCTGTGCCATAGTTTTTGTGAGGACTTTGAAATCCAGATGATAGGAACAATATCTGTATATCTAAAGCACGGGAGACTTGTTCCAAAACCAACATGGATTTCATCTCTACAGATCACATTCTCACATAACATCAAATCTTATCATATTCTCAGAGCAAACTCCAAATACAAATGAACCAAGAATAAGTATGTGTTCCTCTTTAGTAATAAGTGTACATATCTTGTCCAACTTGTTTACACAGTTACCACACTCTTTCTATGCAAATCTCCGTCTGCTCTACACCAAAGACTCCTACCTCAGCCACACCCTAATAATTCTGATTGTGATGTTGGTAACTGTTTATTCACTTTAAGCTTAAATAAGAGTTAATTTGTATTATTTTATTTGAATATAATAGTATTAAGGAGATTGTTTTAAATATATATCACTTTAAACGGATGTTTCTAACAATAAATAAAACACAAGATTACAAGTTTAGCGCTACTGATAATGCAGGGTGCTCTATTAATATCGCTGGACTGCGCTAAGATTAGTGTGCAATCTGGTATTACAAGTATACAGTATAACTGAATAACCAGAGAATATTTAGCACAGCCCACATATATATATATATATTTGTATGTTTGTGTACATATATGTTTATATACTATGAGGCCTACTTATCAAGCCGTCAACTTACTTGCATTCAACGGCACAAATTCGCTCGCCTAACATTGCCTAACATCGCTGCCGCAGACCTGAATACGTTCTCCAAAGTTACCAAAAAAGTTGTCAAAAAGCCGTACACCAAGTACGGGGCGATGGGCAGCAGACTGTTGTTAACTGACAGTCATTGATCTCACTGCTCTTTGGCTTTTTCCCAGCTTTATTGGTATACAGTAACTAAACACCCACACTATACTATACTGTTATTCTCCCATAGGAATCAATGGGATATCGGGCAGCAGCGAACATGAGCTTTACTGCTTTCAGGCTCCCATTGATTCCTATGGCATCCGCCGCCTCCAGGGAGGCGGATTGAAAACCAGGTACGCTGGGCTGGAATAGTGGCGAGCGTACCTGGTAGAAATTTGATAACTAGCAAAAGTAGTCAGATAGTGCTGAATTTGCATTTGGAACATCTGTAATGACGTAAGCATTGATCTGTGTTGGACTGAGACCGGCGGATCGTATGTTACGTCACGAATTTCTACTTTTGCCGGTCTGTAGGCTTTGATAACTAAGGGGAATCAGGCTCGCCACAATTACGCTGCGGAATTCCAGCGTATTTATGGTTGACGGCTTGATAAATAGAGGCCTATATGTGTTTATATGTTTACATACACATGTACACACACATACACATATAAATATACACACACACACATATATATATATATATATATATACCTTTAACTAAGTCATTGCCAGACAAAACCAGACTATCGGCTAGATTACGAGTTTTTGCGGTAATGGGGTGTGGTAATAACTTGCATGTTATTGCACCGCACCTTTTTTTTAACAACGCTATTACAAGTTTGTAATAAGCGTGTGTTAGCTGGAGAAATGGAAGCGGTTAGCTGGTTTTGCGTGCTCGTACACGATTTCCCCATAGGAATCAATGAGGAGAGTTGGCTGAAAAAAACCTAACACCTGCAAAAAAGCAGCGTTAAGGTCAATAACGCAGCCCCATTGATTCCAATGGGGAAACAAAAGTTATGTTTACACCTAACACCCTAACATGAACCCGAGTCTAAACACCCCTAATATTACACTTATTAACTCCTAATCTGCCGCACCCGACATCGCCGACACCTACATTATACTTATAGAATTCTATCAGCCAATCAGAATCTAATGGAACGCCATCTTGGATGACGTCACTTAAAGGTACCTTCATTCTGTAAGAAGACGTGGAATGAAGAGGATGCTCAGCACCGGATGTCTTGAAGATGGAGCCGCTCTGCGTCGGATGGATGAAGATAGAAGAGGCCGACTGGATGAAGACTTCTGCCCGTCTGGAGGACCACTTCACCCGGCTTCATTGAGGACATCTTGCAGCTTGGACGAAGACTTCTCCTGGTAAGTCGATCTTCAGGGGGTTAGTGTTAGCTTTTTTAAGGGTGTATTGGGTGGGTTTTAGAGTAGGGTTGGTTGTGTGGGTGGTGGGTTTTAATGTTGGGGGGTATTTGTAAAAAATTTTACAGGTAAAAGAGCTGATTTCTTTGGGGCACTGCCCCGCAAAAGGCCCTTTTAATGGCTATTTGTAGTCTAGTGTAGGCTAGGGTTTTTTTTATTTTGGGGGGGCTTTTTTATTTTGATAGGGCTATTAGATTAGGTGTAATTAGTTTAAAAATCTTGCAATTTGTTTATTATTTTTTATAATTTAGTGTTTTTTTTGTGATTTAGCTTATTGAATTTATTTTAGGGAATTGTATTTAATTGTAGTGTAAGGTTAGGTGATAGTGTAGAACAGGTTAGGATTTATTTTACAGGTAAATTTGTCTTTATTTTAGCTAGGTAGTTATTAAATAGTTAAAATAGTTACTACCTAGTTAAAATAAATACAAACTTGCCTGTAAAATAAAAATAAAACCTAAGCTAGATACAATGTAATTATTAGTTATATTGTAGCTAGCTTAGGGTTTATTTTGCAGGTAAGTATTTAGTTTTAAATAGGAATTATTTAGGTAATAATAGTAATATTTATTTAGATTTATTGTAATTATATTTATATATATTAATAATTTTATTTTAGTGTTTTTGATGCAGGAGGGCCTCAGTTTAGGGGTTACTAGGTAGTTTATGGGTGTTAGTGTAGTTTTAACCCTTTAGTTATGAGTTTTATGTTACAGCTTTGTAGCGTAAAACTCATAACTACTGCTTTTAGAATGCGTTACTAAACTTGGCGGTAAGGGCTGTACCGCTCATTTTTTGGCCTTCCAGGACAAACTTGTAATACTGGTGCTATGGAAATCCCATGTTAAAGAATCCTTATGAAATTGTGTAAGGTGATGTGCTGTCAGGTTAGGTTATGTTCAGAAGAAGACCCAAATGCTAGGGCGAACTAAAATAACACCCTAGCACTCTGAGTTTAATCCAGGACGTGACCCCACAACAACTTCTATAAGACAAGGTACTCACGATATGGAGCAGTGTTGATCTGAGTCCTCTGGATTGAGTAATGGAAATCTTGATAGCAGAAGGATAAACTTCAGAATTGTAAACTATAATCAGGCAGAATAAGACCACTTGAAATCAGGCAGATAGAGGGTTAAGCAATATTACAGTTAATAATGCTGAGTTGACGACTAGTATTCAGGCTGTTTGAGGGTTAAGCAATAGCGTGGTCAGAAATGCAGAGTTTGGCAACTGGTAGTCAGGCAGTTTGAGGGTTAAGCACAGCGTGGTCAGTAATGCAGAGTTTGGCAACTTGTAATCAGGCAGTTTGAGGGTTAAGCACAGCGTGGTCAGTAATGCAGAGTTTGGCAACTTGTAATCAGGCAGTTTGAGGGTTAAGCACAGCATGGTCAGTAATGCAGAGTTTGGCAACTTGTAATCAGGCAATTTGAGGGTTAAGCACAGCGTGGTCAGTAATGCAGATTTTGGCAACTTGTAATCAGGCAGTTTGAGGGTTAAGCACAGCGTGGTCAGTAATGCAGAGTTTGGCAACTTGTAATCAGGCAGTTTGAGGGTTAAGAACAGCGTGGTCAGTAATGCAGAGTTTGGCAACTTGTAATCAGGCAGTTTGAGGGTTAAGCACAGCGTGGTCAGTAATGCAGAGTTTGGCAACTTGTAATCAGGCAGTTTGAGGGTTAAACACAGCATGGTCAGTAATGCAGAGTTTGGCAACTTGTAATCAGGCAGTTTGATGGTTAAGCAACAGCATGGTCTTTCAGGCAAAGGTTCAGGAACAAAAGACAAATATCGAAAGTTCAGAGTACTCACGACAGCCACAGAGTTTAACAAACAAACGGGCACCAGAGGATCGAGTCACCGGAATAAGAAGCCAGCCTGATATCAGCCGAGTGGGATGGCTCAAAATGAGCGAGACGTTGCTAGGCAACTAGGCGCACAGGGTGAACCACCGGGATATCCGGCAGCAAACAGCGGAGCATGACAGTGCCCCCTCCTCAAGGACCCCTCCGGGGGACCCGACCAGGCTTGGCAGGATACTTCATATGAAAAGACTTGACAAGAGCAGGAGCATGTACATGAGAGGCAGGTTCCCAAGACCGTTCAGTGATAGGATAACCCTTCCAATGGACCAGGTAGTACAACCGATTGTCCCGTAGCTTGGAGTCTAGAATCTGACTGACCTCGAACTCCAAAGTACCCTCTACAAATAGCGGAGGAGGAGGTTTAATATTGATGGAGTACTGGTTGTTGATGACTGGCTTGAGGAGAGACACATGAAACACTGGGTGGATCTTAAGGGTCTTGGGTAAGGCCAGATGATAAGCTGAAGAGCAAACTTGGGAAACAATTCGGAAAGGTCCAATGTATTTGGGACCCAATTTTGTACAAGGTTGGTTTAGATGTATAAATCTGGTGGATAACCATACCCTGTCTCCAGTGTGAAGCAAAGAAGCCTTACACCTTCTGCGATCAGCGTATCTTTTGTACTTTATGGAAGAAGAGAGTAGATTTTGACGGATGTGTTTCCAATGGTTACTGAGATTTTTTACAATACGATCTGCTCCAGGAACTTCAGTAGACCTAGTAATCATAGGAAAAGTTCTAGGTTCAAAGCCATAAGCTGCCTTGAAGGGTGAGGTCTGTAAGGAGGAATTGAAGCGAGAGTTGTGAGCTAATTCAGCTAAAGGTAATAACTGTGACCAGTTGAATGTTGATGGTTTACATAGTGTCTAAGAAAAGACTCGAAGGATTGATTTAAACGCTCGGTCTGTCCATTGGACTGAGGATGATGTGCAGTAGAAAGAGATAAGTTGATTCCGAAGTGCTTACAAAAAGACCTCCAAAATCTAGAAACAAATTGAACACCACGATCAGAAACTATGTCAGAAGGAAATCCATGTAATCGAGAGATATGAAGAACGAAAAGTTCAGACAGTTTTCAAGCAGAAGGCAATCCAGGAAGAGGAATGAAATGAGCAGACTTGGAGAATCGGTCCACCACTACCCAAATGGTCATATTTCCAGCAGAAAAAGGAAGATCAGTAACAAAGTCCATGGATATGTGGGACCAAGGGTAATGAGGGACAGAAAGGGGTTGTAACAATCCAAGCAGTTGATGAGTAGACTGTTTAATCGATGCACAAGAGCTACAAGTGGCAATGTAATCCTTAACATCCCTCCTCATGGTGGACCACCAGACATGCTGCTTAAGTTTCCACAGAGTATTGGTTACTCCAGGATGACCTGCCGATATATTGTCATGAGCCCAACGTAAAAGCCTAAGACGTAATTCACTGGGTACATACAGGATTCCAGAAGGAAGTTTGAAAGAAGACGGTACCTGGTTTTGAGCTGAACGTAAAGCTTGTACAGGAAAAGAGGATACTTGAGCCAGAACTCTGAATGGACATAGTATGGGTTCAGAATCCAATGGAGTAGGATTTGTAGACTGAAATTGCCTGGATAATGCATCTGCCTTGGAATTCTTGGAGCCAGGAACATAGGAAAGTACGAAATTAAACCTGGAAAAGAACAAGGCCCACCAAGCCCGACGAGGATTGAGGCGTTTAGCTGTATGGAGGTACAGGAGATTCTTGTGGTCTGTCAAAATAAAAAATGGTTGACTAGTACCCTCTAACCAATGTCTCCACTCATCCAAAGCAAGTTTTATAGCCAATAGTTCTTTATTGCCCACATCATAGTTTAACTTGGCAGGATTGAATTTCTTTGAAAAGATCGCCACCAGATGTATCTTGCTGGTAGTTGGATTTCGTTGGGAGAGAACAGCTCCAGCAGCAATAGAGGAAGCATCTACCTCCAGGATAAATTGGAGATCAGGAATGGGATGACTAAGGAGAGGTGCCGAAGAAAATGCAGATGTCAGAGTTTCAAAAGCCCATACTGCCGAATAATACCAGTTCCTACAATCTTGACCCATCTTAGTAAGAGAAGTGGGAGGAGACGTGATGTCAGCAAAGTTTTTTTATAAACTTTCTATAGTAATTGGCAAAGCCAAGAAACCTCTGCAGGGATTTGAGGGTGGTTGGTCTGGGCCAGTCCTTGATTTCCAAAAGTTTAGCAGGATCCATCTCAAATCCAGATTCTGAAATAATATAACCCAAGAAGGGAATGGAACTCTGATGGAAAGAGCATTTCTCTAATTTAGCGAAAAGGGAGTTATCACGTAATCGTTGAAGCACAAGTTTCACATGGTGTACATGTTCCTGTGATGTTCTGGAATAGATCAGTATGTCATCAAGATAAATGATAACAAATTGGTTTAAATAATCTCTAAAGATCTCATTAACAAAGTGCTGGAACACTGCTGGTGCATTGCACAATCCAAAAGGCATTACAAGATACTCGTAGTGACCAAATCTGGTGTTAAATGCTGTCTTCCACTCGTCTCCCTTGCGAATTCTGACCAAATTGTAGGCCCCACAAAGATCCAATTTGGAGAAAATAGAAGCACCTTGGAGACGATCAAATAGCTCAGGGATGAGCGGAAGAGGATAACTGTTTTTGACAGTAATCTGATTCAAGGCTCGATAATCAATACAGGGACGAAGCCCTCCATCTTTTTTCCCAATGAAGAAAAAACCTGCTCCCACCGGTGAAGATGAAGGATGAATAAACCCTCTGGCCAAGTTGTCCTTAATGTAATTCTTCAAGAGAGATATTTTCTTGACGAGAGAGAGGATAGGTCCTCCCTTTAGGTAGAGGAGCCCCGGATAACAGATCGATAGGACAGTCAAAAATCCAGTGAAGAGGCAATGTTTCACCCTCCTTTTTAGAAAAAACATCACAGAAGGCCTGATAGTGATTAGGCAAAGAATCAGGAACATCCAAAAGAGCCACAACAGTATTAGACGGTTTGGAGGGATTTTGCAGACAATGCTTAAAACAGGTAGTTCCCCAGGAAATAAGCTCTCCTTTAGACCAGGAGAATACTGGATCATGAAGCTGCAACCTAGGTAACCCCAAAATGAATGTAATGTGGGGGAAAGAGATGACATCAAAACAAATAATTTCAGAGTGGAGTATGCCCACAGACAAAAGAAGAGGTATAGTAGAATGTTGAATGATTCCAGATCCCAGAGGCTGCCAACTAACTGTAGTTACCTTGACTAATTGTTTCTTGGCTAGAAGAGGAATCCTGAGGGAGTTAACAAAACTTGAATCAAGGAACACTCTAGCAGCTCTAGAGTCGATGAGAGCTTGAGCTTGAAACTTGGTATTTCCAAAATTGATGGTAACAGGAACAAAGAGTTTAGGATTGAGGGATGTCATAGGATTCTGGCTTAACTCTGACCCTTGATCAATAGTTAAGCCTTGGCTTTTACTGGCTGGATAGGACAGGCCTTCAGTAAGTGGCCTTTGGTGCCACAATACAAACATAACCCAAGAGTATGCATTCTATGGTGTTCAGCTTCTGTCAACTTAATAGCTCCTGCTTCCATAGGTTCTACAGATTCAGATGAATGGGAGTTGTTATTAGAAAGACTTGGGGTACGAATAGGAGGATGATAAGTAGATGTCATAACCTCCTGTGCCTTTAAGTACTTATCACCTCCCCTTTCCTGGTCTACCCTATAAATAGCTTAGTAGGAACTATGGGAAATTGCTTGTTTATTGAAGTTCCTTGTCTGAACTATACTCATTCTTTGGAAAGTCTTTTTACCTTTTGCTCCAAGCAAGCCTAAACACTCGCTCTTACCAGCTGCTGCTGCAAGAGATTTGCACTTCTCCCTCTGACAGCTTTGCCACTTTGTTACAAGCTGCAGCCTCGGAACAGACCAGCATCATTAGCTGTGATGTCATCAGCAGCCGCCTCAGATCCGACTCAGCTCCTTGCTCAGCGAGACACAGCATACAGCTTCGCAGAAGCCAAGTCTGCCCCACATTACCCGGTAACCTTGGATTCATTCCCTGCGTGTAGAGGAAGCCGGATTCAACACTCAGCAAGTATCATTTACTCTAAAGTCTTATTGCCTGTCTGTTTAGCTAAGACTTCTTTACATGAACTGTCCCTTCTCTGCTTAAGCACTATCGTTATCCATTATTGAACTGTTCCTTCTCTGCTTAAACACTAACGTAACCGCTCCTCTTCTGATATCCACTGCCTTAATAGAAACTACTAACTCCTCATTGACAGCCTGTGTTGGAATGAACCATTTATAGCACTGACTAAGCAATACTCTTTGAAACAAGTCTGAGTTATCAGTTAACAACTTGAAGCACATCATTCTGGATTCTATACAACTGCTGTAAACCTAAGCTTGTGTCTGATTAACCCTTCTGAGTCTACAACTCATGTAGTTAACTCAGTATACCGTCATAATACTTGTTATTCCTAGAAATACCTATTCATTAACCCTGTATGAGCTGGTTTACAGGAATATCTACAAAACTTATTTAAGGGTATAGTCTTTAAGTGTGACAGTAGATCTAGAAAAAGGTCTCCGATTCCGGTCTCTCTCCTGTAGGCGTTCTGAATGCCGGGCATCGAGATTAATACATAAATTGATAAGATCCTCAAGAGAGTCAGTAAGGTCATGAAACGCAAGTTCATCCTTTAAGCGCTCGCAAAGTCCTTTGCGAAAAGCTGCCCACAAGGCTCCATGGTTCCAATCAGTTTCTGCGGCTAAAGTCCTGAATTCAATAGCATATTGAGCTACAGAAAGGGACCCCTGTCTCAAATCCAACAGCCATGCCTCAGCAGCGGCTGACCTCCCAGGCTTGTCAAAAACAGAGGAGAAAATAGACACAAATAACTCCACATCCTGAAGAAGAGGATCGTCTTTCTCCAAAAGAGGAGATACCCAGACCAAAGTCTTACCCTTCATGAGGGAAATAATAAAAGTGATCTTGGAAGAAGAATTGACAAATACTTGAGGATTGTTTCTGAAGTGTAAACGACACTGATTAAGGAATCCACGGCATTCTTCCGGATTTCCGTCATACTTATCAGGAAGAGGAATTCTAGGTATTAATTGTCCCACCGGCTAAGGTGGATTATAAACAGCATTGGAACTGGCAGCAGCTGCAGTAGGAGGAGCCGTAGCTTGAGAAGGAGCGGAGAGGTTATGTAGCAGGGCAGTAATCTGGTCAAGCTTGGAATCCAATGATTGCAAATGTGCAGAATGATTACCAAGAAGTTGTCCTTGAAGAGCCACGGCCCTGGATAACTCATTGGGGTCCATAATGTGGCCCGTTTGTTATGTCAGGTTAGGTTATGTCCAGAAGAAGATCCAAATGCTAGGGCGAACCCAAATAACACCCTAGCACTCTGAGTTTAATCCAGGGTTAAGCAATAGCGTGGTCAGAAATGCAGTTTGGCAACTGGTAGTCAGGCAGTTTGAGGGTTAAGCACAGCATGGTCAGTAATGCAGAGTTTGGGAACTTGTAATCAGGCAGATAGAGGGTTAAGCAATATTACAGTTAATAATGCTGAGTTGACAACTAGTATTCAGGCTGTTTGAGGGTTAAGCACAGCGTGGTCAGTAATGCAGAGTTTTGCAACTTGTAATCAGGCAGTTTGAGGGTTAAGCACAGCGTGGTCAGTAATGCAGAGTTTGGCAACTTGTAATCAGGCAGTTTGAGGGTTAAGCACAGCGTGGTCAGTAATGCAGAGTTTGGCAACTTGTAATCAGGCAGTTTGAGGGTTAAGCACAGCGTGGTCAGTAATGCAGAGTTTGGCAACTTGTAATCAGGCAGTTTGAGGGTTAAACACAGCGTGGTCAGTAATGCAGAGTTTGGCAACTTGTAATCAGGCAGTTTGAGGGTTAAGCAACCGCGTGGTCGTTCAGGCAAAGGTTCAGGAGCAAAAGACAAATTTCGAAAGTTCAGAGTACTCACGACAGCCACAGAGTTTAACAAACAAACGGGCACCAGAGGATCGAGTCACCGGAATAAGAAGCCAGCCTGACGTCAGCCGAGTGGGACGGCTCAGAATGAGAGAGACGTTGCTAGGCAACTAGGTGCACAGGGTGAACCGCCGGGATATCCGGCAGCAAACAGCGGAGCGTGACATGTGCGGTATTTTCAGATATGGCCAAAAAAGTGAGTGGTACAGCCTTTTTTCCAAGACTCTTAATAGTAGCTGTAGTGAAAAAGCAGCGTTATGACCCATAACGCTGCTTTTTCCATTACCGCAAAAACTCATAATCTAGCCGTATGTATAATATTTAATAAATATTATTTGTTAATATTGATCAAAGATAGTCACTGAATAACAGGAGTGACTATAATTGTTCAGTATTAACTCTAGTGATGTCTAAGTTATTTTTATTATGTATTTGGCCAGTGGCGGCTGGTGAATTTTTAGGATGGGGGTGCACAAGATTAGAACACCCATTTAACAAGCCACGCCCATTTTTAAAAGCCACACCCCTTTGTGAAAGTCACGCCCATCAAATGGCCCCACCCATTTGAACCAGCAGGGTTTTTGGTCATCGTCTTCTTGAAATATCCAGCCCCGGCCTGGGGGTAACTTCAACTGAAGTTTGTGACTGATTCCTCAACATTATTCTCAAGTATCTGCTGATATTGAGTGGAATCCATGAGACCCTCAACAATATTCCCAGTAGTACAGGTCTTTGGAGGTGGTCTGTGTGCTGTTTTTGACCGTTCTTATCATCCTTTGCCTATCCGATATTTTACTTGACCTGCCACTTCTGGCCTTAACAAGAACTGTGCCTGTGGTCTTCCATATCCTCAACATGCTGACTATGTTCCTCACAGTGGACACTGACATCTTAAAACTATGCAATAGCTTTTTGTAGCCTTCCTCTAAACCATGATGTTGAACAATCTTTGTTTTTAGGTCATTTGAGAGTTGTTTTGTGGCCCCTATGTTGCCACTCTTCAGAGGAGAGACATAGAGAACAACTTGCAATTGGCCACCTTAAAACCTTTTCTCATGATTGGATACACCTGTCTATGAAGTTTAAGGCTTAATGGGCTCACCAAACCAATTATGTCTTCCAATTAATCAGTGCTAGGTAGTTACAGGTATTCAAATCAACAAAATAACAAGGGTGCACAAATGTATGCACCTGTCAAATTTTGTTTTGATGCATATTGCACATTTTCTGTTAATCCAATAAACCTAATTTCACTAGTGATTTTTTACTGTGTCCTTCATTTATTTGATAGATCAAAATGAAATTACTGATCCAAACAGCCAATTATTTATAACAGAAAATCATGGAAATTGTCAGAGGTGCCTAAACTTTTGCATACAACTGTATATGATTTCATGCACTCAAACTGTATTAAAGTAATGTACTCAGATATGAAATATATTTTTATGAAATGTAACATCAATTATATATAAATACTATGCTCCAATACAGCTCACAGGCAGGATATCTAAAAAATATACAAAGGGAACATTTGTTAAAGTTTAAGCTTCAAAAGATTCTTTACTTCATCGCTTAATGAGATTAGATCTCTACAAACAAGATAACTATGTTACCTCTCTGGGGTGACAGAGAAACAATTCTGTACTTTAGTTCAGATATGCTCAATCTTCAGGAAAGTAAGTAATTATCCCTTGTATGATATACAAATGATGAGACTAACAATAATTTTGAAGATGTGAATCCACATATACGTCTGGAAAGGTTTTCTAGCTCAGAATCGATGCAAGCATGTAGAAGACCAAATTTCATATGAAATGACTTGTACCTAATTTTCATATAGTTTTATATACTCCTATACTTTATTAAGGAATGACTTCAAATATGGAATATATTTATATTAAAGTGGGATAATAAGGAAATATAAATATCTTTACAATAAATTAATCACTACAGAATTCTAATTAAATGCAATGTAATATCAGAATATGAAATGATTAATCAATTGATTTCAAATAGTTAATAGTATAGCTGATTATTAGTATCATACTAACTACGTATTAAATTACAATCCTTTGAAGTCTCCCAATATTTAATGAATCATCGCGTTCATCATGTCCTCGAAGTGAAAGCTCAAATGCGCCGGAAAATAGAATACAATTCATAATTTTTGAAAGAACATAATGATTTGTGGTTACTTGATGATTGTGTTTTTTAACATTCAAACAATACGCACTGACAAGTTGTTGGCGAATATCAATCCTTCATAGCAAATTAAACTCTAATGGGGAGTATAAATGTGATTGGTAGCAATTATTTATATTTTATGAGTTGAATGTGATAAATCGGCGACACCATAACTCACCCAACTTGAATCACCACTTTGTTTTTCAAACAGGAGACAATAAAAACAAGATTCTGTTTGCAAAATGACTATTAAGTTAATCTCTTAAGATATTATCAGTAGGAAGTATATATATATATATATATATATATATATATATATATATATATATATATATAATATTTAATATTATGACCATGTCTAATATTTAAATTAATATACAAGAATCCATACTCGTCTAGTCTTAAAATATACATGCTCAGTTAAATTATATAATAAGATATATATTAACCAAATGATTAATCAAAGCTGCGAAATAATAAGTATCTTGAATGTAAATTTATGAAAATATATATATTCCTGGATTTTAAGAACCTTCCACTTTATAGAGAAATAAAACCACATCTCAATTATTGTTGCCCTAGCCCCCAGTGTTCGATATTAGGCAATGCAGCCAAAGGCCGTGGCAACATTAAGATAAATACACCAACATTTTACTTTCTACAAAAGAAGATTATTTCTATTACACTAGTGCTTAATAATTAACTTCAACGGTAAAGATTAAAACAGAATGTTGATAACTCAAGTACAATTTTTGTAAATTAAGTCAATCCGCCTGTCTTTTTTTGAGGCAAATAAATCAATAACATTTTCGGTGAATGTAGGCATGTAATTGATCAATTGTTTTTCAATTGTGAGCATGGCTAGAGCAGTCAGTCTTTCCTCAGTCATGGTGCTCCTTAGAAATGTCTTAACTTGTTTTAAAGTTGAGAAACATCTCTCAGCCTCAGCAGTTTTCACGGGAATAGTCGAAATAATTTGCAACAGTTTGTAGGTCTCAGAGAAAGTACTGTCCAAGTTATTTTCTATTACAAACTGTAGAAGACTGATGGCACCATTCATATTTCGGAAATCTGGTCTTCTGTAAATTACTCCTAGTTCAGTTTTCAGGCGATCTTTCTGTAATGTGTGATAAACCGCTGATGTTTGTTCAAGAAGCTGATTTGGAAAAATTTTCTCGTAATCCGCAAATTTTTCCGCTTAGAGGAGAGAAACAGCCGAGTAGTGAGTTATAAATGAAAATCTATCTTTTACTTGATTTGTGATAACATTGCATATCTCTTTAGCTGCCACAGTCTGAGCAATGTGAATATTTTCTCTTTTCCTTTTCCTAGATGTTTCCTCTGTTTCTGATATCGTCATGGTCACTGTGTCCATTCTATTCCTTTCGTTTTCCATTGTCTGCTGGAAAGTGTTAATATGTTTTCGAATAAGTGCCGCATCTGTTTGTGTTTTCTGAAGTTGGTTGTATAACACATCTACATGTGGCATAATATTGTGAAAAACTGTAAGCCAAAACACGAATACCGAGTCTTGTAACATACGCCGAATAGCCCCTGCTTGATTTATAGCGATTTCTTTTTTCGATGTTGACTCTATTTTTTCCATGCATTCAATTAACTGTTCCCTGTTTTCAAAAACTGTATTGACGGTTCGACTCTTGAAATTCCACCTGGTGGCTGAACCATGAGGTATCCTTCTTCTAACAGTTTCATCTAGAATAGCTATCCTTTGTGGCGAGTTACTAAAAAAGTTAGTAATGTCACTTAGATTTGAAAAAAATACTCGAACTTGTTGATTTTGACTGCTTGCTTGGCTGACAATTAAATTGAGCTGATGTGCATAGCAATGCACAAAATGTGCATTCTTGTAGGTACGTTTAATTATAGCCTGAACACCTGCATGCTGACCACTCATCACACTTGCACCGTCGTAACTCTGCGATATCAGTTTCTCTGGGTTGTCTATAACTTTTTCCAAAGTAGCTTTAATACACATAGCTAAAGATTCTGCATCATGTCCAGCTGGATTAGTGAATTCCCAGAATTTCTCAACTGGTTGTCCGTTACCTATAATGTATCTAAAAACAACAACCAATTGGAAGGCAGATGAAACATCAGTAGTTTCATCTGCTATCACTGCTACAAAACTTGCATTTGAGATTTCCTTCTTTATTTGATTCTGGCAAACAGTAAGCATACAGTCTAATAAATCGTTTTGAATTTCTTTTGACGTTCCTTTAAAAACAGTGGCACTAGCGAGATGTTCTTTTAGAGATGCATCAAGCTCTGCTGAGAAGTTTATAAGACCTCTGAAAATGCCTGGATTTAATGAATCATCGCGTTCGTCATGTCCTCGAAGTGCAAGCTCAAATGCGCCGCAAAATAAAATACAATTAATTATTTTGGAAAGAACACAGCGATTTTTCGTTACTTGTTCATTATGTTTTTTAATATTCAAACGATATGCACTGTCAAGTTGTTGCCGAATATCAACCCTTCCTAGCAAATTAAACTCTAATGTGGAGTTTAAATGTGATTGGGAGCAATTATGTTTATTGGTTTTTTTACTTAAATGTGATAAATCGGCGACACCATAACTCACCCAGCTTGAATCCCCACTTTGTTTTGCAAACAGGAGACAATAAAAACAAAAGAGCCTGTTAGATAATTCACAACCACAAATCCATGGATATTTATCATATACCTCGGGTTTGAATTCTCTTTTGTAATCTCTAGTTTTACATTTTGTCACCTGGGTAAGGTTAAGCATAGGTGTTGGCCTGAGCATTTTAATTTCAATTTTTCTTTCAATGGGCAAAGTTGAAAAATGTAATTGCTTTAGCTCAGACACACTAATTTTACTAAGTGCCATCTTAACTGTTAGTTTACACACAAAGAACAGTCCTTTGCTCTTATCTAATATATAACTTGTAGGTAGGTAGCTCTGCAGCTGTTAGAAAATATACAACTCAACTTAAAGTAATAGTTAAATAGTTTGGCGGTTGTTATGTAATATATAACTTGTAGGTAGGTAGCTCTGCAGCTGTTAGAAAATATATTAAAAGTTTAATAGGTTTGTGGTTGTTATGTAATATATAACTTGTAGGTAGGTAGCTCTGCTGCTCTGCAGCTGTTAAAAAATATACAACTCAACTTGAAGTAATAGTTTAATAGTTTGGCGGTTGTTATGTAATATATAACTTGTAGGTAGGTAGCTCTGCAGCTGTTAGAAAATATATTAAAAGTTTAATAGTTTTGTGGTTGTTATGTAATATATAACTTGTAGGTAGGTAGCTCTGCAGCTATTAGAAAATATACAACTCAACTTGCAGTAATAGTTTAATAGTTTGGCGGTTGTTATGTAATATATAACTTGTAGGTAGTTAGCTCTGCAGCTGTTAGAAAATATACAACTCAACTTGAAGTTATAGTTTAATAGTTTGGCGGTTGTTATGTAATATATAACTTGTAGGTAGGTAGCTCTACAGCTGTTAGAAAATATATTAAAAGTTTAATAGTTTTGTGGTTGTTATGTAATATATAACTTGTAGGTAGGTAGCTCTGCAGCTATTAGAAAATATACAACTCAACTTGCAGTAATAGTTTAATAGTTTGGCGGTTGTTATGTAATATATAACTTGTAGGTAGGTAGCTCTGCAGCTGTTAGAAAATATACAACTCAACTCAAATTAATAGTTTAATAGTTTGGCGGTTGTTATGTACTATATAACTTGTAGGTAGGTAGCTCTGCAGCTGTTAGAAAATCTACAACACTAGTAGGCAACGGCAACTAGTTTTGCGGTGCTGGTTGTTATAAAATCAATTGCAGGCAGCTGTTAGAAAATATCAACTACAACTAATAGGTAATATCTTATAATAATTATAATAATATAGCTCACTAGAGATAAAATATAAAATGTTAAATATGCTGGTTTACTGCCTAATTTTAGTATAAGCAGCAACACAGCAGTTTTAAAAAAAAAAAATTTTTTACCTTTTTTTGAAAAACTGCTAATTGCAATCTGATAATTAATTAATCTGCTAAAATACTTAAATGTATTAATGGTAAGCAACCGTGACAGCCGTCAACGGTCAACAACTAGTAGTATCAACAGCAGCACAGCAGTTAACTGCTTTTTTTGTTAAAAAAAACTTTGTTCTTTTTTTGCAAAACTTCTAATTGCAATCTGCTAATTAATCTGCTAAAATACTTAAATTAAATGTATTAATGGTAAGCAACCGTGACAGCCGTCAACGGTCAACAACTAGTAGTATCAACAGCAGCACAGCAGTTAACTGCTTTTTTTGTGAAAAAAAACTTTGTTCTTTTTTTGCAAAACTTCTAATTGCAATCTGATATTTTAATCTGCTAAAATACTTAAATTAAATGTATTAATGGTAAACAACCGTGACAGCCGTCAACGATCAACAACTAGTAGTATCAACAGCAGCACAGCAGTAAACTGCTTTTTTTGTGAAAAAAAACTTTGTTCTTTTTTTGCAAAACTTCTAATTGCAATCTGCTAATTAATCTGCTAAAATACTTAAATTAAATGTATTAATGTTTAATGGTAAACAACCGTGACAGCCGTCAACGGTCAACAACTAGTAGTATCAACAGCAGCACAGCAGTTAACTGCTTTTTTTGTTAAAAAAACTTTGTTCTTTTTTTTGCAAAATTTCTAATTGCAATCTGCTAATTAATCTGCTAAAATACTTAACTTAAATGTATTAATGGTAAGCAACCGTGACAGCCGTCAACGGTCAACAACTAGTAGTATCAACAGCAGCACAGCAGTTAACTGCTTTTTTGTGAAAAAAACTTTGTTCTTTTTTTTTGCAAAATTTCTAATTGCAATCTGCTAATTAAACTGCTAAAATACTTAAATTAAATGTATTAATGTTTAATGGTAAGCAACCGTGACAGCCATCAACGGTCAACAACTAGTAGTATCAACAGCAGCACAGCAGTTAACTGCTTTCTGTATTTGTAAAAAAACATTAAAAAAAAAAAAATTGGGCAAAACTTCTAATTGCAATCTGCTGACAAAAATATTATTTTATTATTCCCAAATTACTCCACTAAACTTACTGACTAAAGCCAATTGTTTTAAGAGAGAACTCCCACTCTACCTAAGTACTCTAAATGTTAAGTTAAAACACAAAATTAACTTTTTTTTCTCACACACACTGGTGTCTGTCTCACTGACTCACTCTCTAGTCTCTACTAGTACTAAGTAATCTCAACTCTGTTGTGTAAGTTTAAGTTAATTTAGTTAACTAACTACAGTTAGTTTAAACGTTTAAACTAAACTAATAAGCTCAGCAGCTGCAGGCCTGCAGCAAAATAAGGCCCACTGCCCAGTGCCCACTACTAAGGCAGCTTAAGCTAACTATTCGCAAAATTATCAATTAATATAAGTAAGTCTGTTATTCAATTTCTGTCAGGACTCAGTGTCAGCACTCACAACACGTCTGCAGCCAGCAAGGGCTAAATCGTTTTTTTTTTTTAATGAGAGGCAAGTTGAATAAAACAGGTCAGAGCTCTGTAAACAAGGCTCCTATCCACGCAACGGCTATCTCCTCAATGAGATTTTTACGCCGTTGAGGGGGAGGAGCCTTGTGGGGGCGGTCACGTGACGCTACTAGCAAATCAGAGGCGAGACTCACCCATGACAGGCAGACTGTGGGAGGAGCCAGAGCACAGGCTGAAGTCAGCTCGCACACTTCAGCCTGTGCGAATAGGGCTCTATTACCAGTGCCGGGCTGGGAGGAGCAACGCCTGCACAGTGATGCATAGAGATCACTGTGCAGGATAGGGTTTTGCTTGATCGCACGTGCGATCAGTGTCTGGTGTGCACAGTGCGCGCACTCGCGCAGTGAGAGCAGCCCGAGGAGGAGACGCTAGTGACTGATGCGGACTGATCCTACGCTGATGACGTCAGCGTCCGCCTGGGTCCTAGCTCCCTCCTGCTTCAATCTATCTTACAGTCTATAATGGTGTGGTATTACTACCGGTCCTACAGGCTGAGGCTAGTCAAGTGGCTACAGACAGTAACAAAAAACAGAACCTACATCATGTATATATTATAATAAATAATATAATAACACACACACTAATAAAAAAAAAATTTAAACCAAAAAATTAAATTAATTAAATTAAAAAAACTTTTTTGCAGATTTTTTTTTTTTTTTGGCTCAATATTTTTTTTCCCTCCTTGCCCCCTGGGGGGTTCACGTGCGAATGTGCACAACTGGAGGAGCCTCCACTGGGCTGAGGCTAGTCAAGTGGCTACAGACAGTAACAAAAAACAGAGCCTACATCATGTATTTATTATAATAAATAATATAACACACACACACTAATAAAAAATATATATATATACAGAGCCTACATCATGTATATATTATAATAAATAATATAATAACACACACACATTAATAAAAAAATAAAAAATAAAAAAATTTTTTTTTTTTTTCTGACTCAATTTTTTTTTCCTCCTTGCCCCCTGGGGGGTTATGTACATACACATGCATACAACATCTGTACTTATATATACACATGCATATATAAACTGTACATATATATATATATATATATATATATATATATATATATATATATATATACACATATACATACACATGCATACAACATATGTACTTATATATACACATGCATACGATATCTGTACTTATATATACACATGCATACAATATCTGTACTTATATATACACATGCATACAGTATCTGTACTTATATAAACACATGCATACAACATCTGTACTTATATATACACATGCATATATCATCTGTACTTATATATATATACATTTATATATACATACACATGCATACAACATCTGTACTTATATATACACATGCATACGATATCTGTAATTATATATACACATGCATACATCTGTACTTATATATACACATGCATACAATATATGTACTTATATAAACACATGCATACAATATATGTACTTATAAATACACATGCATGCAATATCTGTACTTATATATACACATGCATACAATGAGGCATATTTAAGAAATGTCTTGCGGCCCTTATCCGACAGTGCGGATCAGGTCCGTAAGACATCGCTGAATGCGGAAAGCAATACGCTCTCCGCATTTAACATTGCAACGCCGCCCCCTGCAGACTCGCTGCCAATGTGCAGGTGGACAGGGTTATGAAGCAGCGGTCCTTGTGACCACTGCTTCATAACTGCTGTTTCTGGCGAGTCTAAAGACTCGCCAGAAACACGGGCAGTCAAGCTCCTTTCGGAGCTTGATAGATAGGCCCCAATATCTGTACTTATATAAACACATGCATACAACATATGTACTTATATATACACTTATATATACATATGCATAACATATCTGTACATATATAAACACATGCATACAACATCTGTACTTATATACACACATGCATATATCTGTCCTTATATATACACATGCATACAGTAGCTGTACTTATATATACACATGCATACAATATATGTACTTATATAAACACATGCATACAATATCTGTACTTATATATGCACATGCATACAATATCTGTACTTATATAAACACATGCATACAACATCTGTACGTATATATATATATATATATATACATACACATGCATTCAGTATCTGTACTTATATATACACATGCACACAACATCTGTACTTAAATATACACATGCATACAATATTGCATCAGCCAATAGGATTTTTTCTACCTTAATTCCGATTGGCTGATAGAATTCTATCAGCCAATCGGAATCTAAGGGGCGCCATCTTGGATGATGTCACTTAAAGGTACCATCATTCAGTAAGAAGACTCTGGATGTAGAGGATGCTCCGCGTTGGATGTCTTGAAGATAGACCCGCTCCGCTCCGGATGGATGAAGATAGAAGATGCCGTCTGGATTAAGACTTCTGCCTGTCTGGAGGACCTCTTCTGCCCGGATAGGATGAAGAATTCTGATCTTCAAGGGGTTAGTGTTAGGTTTTGTTAAGGGGGGATTGGGTGGGTTTTAGAGTAAGGTTGGGTGTATGGGTGGTGGGTTTTAATGTTGGGGGGTATTGTATTTTTTTTTACAGGTAAAAGAGCTGATTATTTTGGGTCAATGCCCCGCAAAAAGCCCTTTTAAGGGCTATTTGTAATTTAGTATAGGGTAGGAATTTTTATTATTTTGGGGGACTTTTTTTTAATTTTATTAAGGGGATTAGATTAGGTGTAATTAGTTTAATTTTTTTTTAATTATTTTATTATTTTTTGTAATTTAGTGTTTTTTTTTCGTAATTTAGATAATTGTATTTAATTGTATTTAATTGTAGTTAGTGTAGGGAATTAATTTAATTATAGTGTAGTGTTAGGTATAATTGTAACTTAGGTTAGGTTTTATTTTACAGGTAAATTTGTCTTTATTTTAGCTAGGTAGTTATTAAATAGTTAATAACTATTTAATAACTATTGTACCTAGTTAAAATAAATACAAAGTTGCCTGTAAAATAAAAATAAACCCTAAGCTAGCTACAATGTAACTATTAGTTATATTGTAGCTATCTTAGGGTTTATTTTATAGGTAAGTATTTAGTTTTAAATATTAATAATTTATTTATTTGTAGTAATTTTATTTAGATTTATTTAAATTATATTTTATTTAGGGGGTGTTAGGGTTAGGGTTAGACTTAGATTTAGGGGTTAATACATTTAATATATTTGCGGCAACGTTGGGGGCAGCAGATTAGGGGTTAATAAAATTTAACTAGTGTTTGCGAGACGGGAGTGTGGCGGTTTAGGGGTTAAAACATTTATTAAAGTGGCAGCGATGTCCGGTCGGCAGATTAGGGGTTAACATTTTTATTTAAGTGTTTGCGATGCGGGAGGGCCTCAGTTTAGGGGTTAATAGGTAGTTTATGGGTGTTAGTGTACTTTTTAGCACTTTAGTTAAGAGTTTTATGTTACAGCGTTAGCCTATAAAACTCTTAACTACTGACTTTTAAATGCGGACGATTCTTGGCAGGAGAGGGTCTACCGCTCACTTTTTCCAAGACTCGTAATACCGGCGTTATGCAAGTCCCATTTAAAATATGGGATACGTAATTGGCATAAGTGGATTTGCGGTGTTAAATTCGAATATCACATTCGAATTCGAATATTACATTTAAAAAACACAATTGTAGACTAGAAACACTGAATGTCACATTCGAATCGAATGTCACATTCGAATTCGAATATTACATTTATAAAACACAGTATTTGACTAGAAATACTATTTTGAATTTGAATGTCACATTCGAATCGAATATCACATTCGAATCGAATATCACATTTAAAACACAGTATTAGACTAGAGATACTATTTCAAATTCGAATGTGACATTCGAATTTGAATATAGCATTCAAATTCGAGTATTACATTTATTAAACACAGTTGTAGACTAGAAATACTATTTCAAATTTGAATGTCACATTCGAATTCGAATGTCACATTCGAATTCGAATATTACATTTCGAAATTGAATGAATACATAGCTAAACATTCTATTATTCGAACAAATATTTTCAAATTTTATTGAAAAATTCAAAAACGAAAATTCGAAAATAGAATGTTAGAATGTTATATAAACATTCAAAATTCGATTCGAACGAACGAATGTATCAAAATTCGTTTTAAATTTCGAATTTTTAGAAACATTCGCCCATCCCTAGTTAGGACCTGTTAACGCTGCTTTTTCAGCCTAACGCACAACTCATAATCTAGCCGTTAGTTTCTATGTCTTAATTCAGTTAGGATTATCATCAGTTTAGGACTGGGGTTATAAACTGTTTCTAAATATATATGTATACTTTGCAAACATATACATACTATGTACTATACATTCTACATGTTCCTGGCTATTTGGTTTGATATTATGTTACATCATATCATCATATCCAATGCTTAGGGCTCCATGTACTAAGCAGTCAGTGAGCTACCCGCAAAAATGTTTGCGTCAAAGCTTGCAAACTGATATGTACAAAGCCGTCAACTATGTTCAAATCCGCATTTTTTAAATTGTGAGCGTACGTTTCCGCCAAACCTCGCTATCTCTCCATTTATCACTGTAAATAGACAGATTTGACCACCACCTCGCCATAAACTAATGTACTAAAAAATCTATTTATCCACTCGCTATATTTTCCGCTCCCACCTCGTTATTTTTTCCTCGCCACCTTTTAAGTGGCGGGCAAGGTACAAAACAATAGGAAAGTCAATGTAGACAGAAGAAGAGTTTGTGTCCCCCGTGTATTTCTTCCACGGGTTGGTTTGCACGGCTTTTCTGACCGAGAGATCATACAAAGATTCTGGCTTGATCGTGAACCCATATTACACCTGTATTGAGAGATGACAGTTCATTCACAAGCTATTCTGGGACTATTGAAACTATTAGCTGCATTGCATTTTATGGCAACAGGCTGCTTTCAGGTGGTTTCTAGCGTCATTATTGGAATAAGTCAATCAGCTTTTTCACGTCACTTAACAAAAGTCATAGAGACTATGATGATTATTTTTCCTCGCTATGTTTGCTTGCCATCTACCCCAGAAGAATGGCAATCTATAAAATCAAATTTCTATAAGTTGGCTGGGATGCCCAATGTCCTAGGGGCCATTGACTGTACCCATGTTGCAGTAAGACCACTTCAAGCTCATGAGAAGATCTATAGGAATAGAAAGCATTTCCATTCCTTGAATGTTCAGATGGTCTGTGACCCCATCATGAGGATAATCAGTGTCCGTTCTAACTACCCAGGCTCATGTCATGATTCTTACATCTTAAGGCAAACTGGCTTATACCGAAAGTTCGAGGACGGAGATATGCCCAAAGGATGGCTTCTAGGTAAGCATAACTAGCGTCTAATTTGTCTCTTTTAATTTCCATGTACATAAATTGCGCCAAATGTGTCCACTGTAATGAAACTGTAATGTGTTGTATATTTTTAATTTGTATCATATTAGTTATCAATCTTTCTGATTATTTTTAGATCGATATTTATATTTTTTATGTCCTATTAGGAGATGGAGGGTACTCATGTATAGAATGGCTGTTGACTCCCTATAACAACCCACAAACCAGAAATCAAGTTAGTTTCAATGAAGCACATCAATCTACTAGGGGGATAATGGAGAGGATTTTCGGTCTTTTGAAAATGCGATTTCTATGTCTTAATCGTTCTGGTGGTGCTATGCAGTATGCACCTGAGAAAGTCAGAAGAATTATATTGGTTTGCTGCATACTACACAATATAGCAATTAAAAGAGGCTGCCCAAACCATTAGAGGAAGAAAATACCATACATGCTGATGATTGTGCCAAAGAAATATGTATAGAACAACCTAATAGGCGTGGTATGGCAACAAGGGACATGGTTTCAGAACAATATTTTGATGATTACATTTTATGTCGTAAGTTGACTAATAAAAAAATAATTTTCTTTATTAAAGTTTCATTGACTGTTTATTTTTTTATTTAAAATATAATATGATGTAAAAGAACATCAAAAAGACAAAAAATTATCCTGTTTCTCATCTACAGACAATAAAAAAAGGTAACAAACATTGCTATACAACAACTAAACTAAATTAAATTTATACTTAAGGGTATTAAAAATCACTGTTGCTAAACATCTAATTACATAAAGTTGTTGCTATTCAATTATAAATGGTTTAAAATAGTAATTATAAATCAAGTTTATGATAAAAGTCATAAAAAAAAGGTTGACAATATATTGTCTTTGTGACATCACACTACTGTCTATAGCTTCTATAACTCTTTTAAATAATGTTATTTGTTTTATTTAATCACTCAGTAGCTGGTGTTAATCCATTTTACTGTCTCATTGAATTGTAGACTTACAAATCGGTAGTCTATTCAAAAGTAGAAGTTTCTGGATTCAGTTCGGACTTGTAATTTAAAACAAATTTTCTAAAGACTTTAACAAGGTAATTGTCTTTATTTTATTGTAATTTAAACTTTTAACAGCTCCTAGGTAGGGCCATATTCAAATTCCAAAATCCTTGAGGGCTTACTCTTATCACTTATTTTTTTTATTAACTTAGCTTTCCCTTCAATAGTTTTTGAAGTTCTGGTGGCTCATATAGACCAAACATTGTCATTGTACATATAATTTATGTAACATTAATCCAATTATCTTTTTGGAGGAAGCAAATAGTGACAATAGTTGTGTTCCAATTTTAAAATAAAGAAAACCAAAACATTTGTCAACAAATAATGCAATAAATATTGGTTTATTAAAATCTTACAAAGAATACTAAAAATATACATATTTTATTTTTTTCAAAACGTACTGTAGCCAAAAATAAATTATACTATATATATACGCATATGTAAAACTGAAATAGATACTAAACACAATTTTATTTTTGAGTAACTTTAAACATAGAAGCAATTTATATAAAATTTATAATTTACTCCTATTAACAATAATTCTTAGTTCTATTGTTATTTTCATTTAAAAAAACGGATTGAACGATTAAGAGCATGACTGTTTTCGATTCAGCATCTAGGTACCACTTGCTTATTTTTTGCTAAATATACATACCAAATATACATACCAATAATTAAGCGCTATCCAGGGTGCTGAACCGAAGTTCGCCTGTCTAGTAATCTTTCATTCCTGTTTTATTTATGAAGTTATAAATATAATAATTAGTATTTGACAATAGGAGTAAATTATAATTTTTTGTAAAATTTCATGATGTTTACACAAATCATTCATTAAAAAATTGACTTTATTAACCCTTTCAACATAAACAAAACTATGCTTTATTATTGAACATTCTATTAATAATTTTTGTTTACAAACATTAAAAAAATAGATACATCAAAATATATATTATATTTGAAAAATTAGCATTCTTTAGTTGATAAATATCACAATCATTGTGCTAATGATTGACTTAACGATTAATGACGTCATCGTCAAGCATGTCACGTCCTAAACCTTTTGGTGCTGGTGAATTAGTAATATTAGTTTATGCAATGGATAAATATTTCCCAAAACATATTGGGGGTGTAAGTGCAGTGAAACAGGAATGCCGTGACAAAATTATATACAAGATGCTTCGAAGAATGCATAGGATTTCCAAAATTAAGAGAACAAGACGACAATGTCTTTGAAAATATAGTGACTTGAAGAGAAAGGAACCTAAGTAATTCAAATCTATAAGAAAATTGATAAGGACATGTATGTTTAATCTATCTGTATATATATATATATATATATATATATATATATATATATATATATATAAAACAAACAGTCCCAATGAGAATCCGCCCTCCTGGGCTAAGCCACCCGGTTGTTCCGTGTAAATATAATAGCTCCCACAGAGACAGAAACAAACCAGGATTTTTCCAAATCAAAGAGTCTAATTTTTTAAAAATAAATTTGACTCTTTGATTTGGAAAAATCCTGGTTCATCTCTCTTTCTGTGGGAAATATATATATATATATATATATATATATATATATATATATTAAGATTTGTATATATTTTTTTAAATTTCTTGTAATAGAAATGTAATTTGAACTGCGTCATCATTGTCGATTAATCTACAATTATAATATTGAGCATTATTAAAATCATTATGTTAGTAGTATCAAATTGTATAGATGGTTAGAGTTGTACACACGATCGGAATCATTACATAATAAAATTGTGTTTAGTGTCCCTTTCATGTATGTTTATAATGAACAGAATAAAAATAATTGACTGTCAGAGAACACTAAACATAAATTTATAGATCATAAGTATCTACTAATGTAAGCATGCTGAACATTGTTAATAGATGATTACAATTTTAGTTAGTCAGAGAAAAGGAACATGCTTAAAGGGACACAAAACACATTTTTTTGTATTTCCTGATTCAGAAAGAGCATTCAATTTAAAGACACTTCCTAATTTACTCCTATTATAAATTTTTAATCATTCTCTAGCTATCTTCATTTAAAAAGCATGAATGTGATGCATCAGAAAAGGCCCATTTTTGGTTGTGAACCTTTCTTGCGTATTGGTGGGTAAATGGAAGCCTCCAATAAGCAAGCACTATCCATGGGACTGAGCCTAATATGGGCTGGATGCTAAGATTTACATTCCTGCTCTTAAAATTAATATATCAAGATAAACTAGATAAAATGTGATAATTTTAGTAAATTAGAAAGTTTATTAAAATGACATGCATATCCAAATCAGGAATGAAAAAATTGGGTTGAGTGGCACTTTAACAATGTTAGTATATTCAAGTTTTAATTGTTAGAAAAGTAAGCATGCAGAACTGTGTTAGTAGAGTAAAATGTAATTGTAATTAGTCTGTAAAAATAAACTTGATGAACAATGTTAGTAGATTATAATTTTACATTTTAGAAAAATAAGCACGCAGAACTGTGTTAGTAGAACGAAATTTAAATTCTTGCTTAAAAAATACTATTAATAAAATTGGGGTAGCATGCATAACTGCAAAAATTTTAAAGCAATTTGTTAAACATTTTTCTATGTTAATTTTTATTGGAATTTTTGATTTTTTTTAATTTTATTTATATGTTTATAGATATGCGAAGTAAAAAAAATAAAGAGTAAAGAGCCACCACGCTACCTTCGGTCAATGTTGGTGGAAAAACCCAGGAGTGAAGCTTTATCTCCACATATGCCCCTAACACTATTAGATATTAAATTATCTCCCAATCCATATCAAGGTTTTCAAAAAATGAGTGTAAACACACAGACAGGTAACGGTTAGTTAACATATAATTGAAATTTTTAAAATAGTTTTTGCTTCATAGTTGTTTATGTTTTTCTTTTTTATTAATGTAACATAGATATTACCATGGAAGACCTAGAAAAGATGGCTGAAATAGATGATTTTCAAACTCCTGATAGTGTGCCATTAGGTGAAGGGTTGAGTTCAGATGATAGTCAGCCAAGAATTGAAGTTTTAAGAACAATGATGGAAGATAAAGGTATGTTTCATACTCATTACTCTTAAAACAAACCATTTTTTCTTGAAAATATTAAATATTGAATATTTTTAGGAGTTTGGTCTGATGAAAGCTTTAAAGGAGTGGACAAAAGTGTTGAAGCCAATATAGTCAATGATACAGATAATACACCAGCAGGAGGTAATCATTGTGAACAGATAACCATATTATAAATTGAATATGGATATGTAAAGGTAAATACTCATTGTTTTGTTTTTGTTATTCTACAGATAATATCTTCAACATCAACTACTGAAACTGAAGACAAAAGCACTCAGAGTTGTCTTGAAGTTAAAATCAAAATCTCTAAAATTAAGGCAACTTTGGGAATGTTATTGGAGCAAGTAGATTTTCTGTACCAAAAATATGTTATTTGATTTGATTCTGTTATGTTGTTTATAAAAACAATTTAATATAATTTTCATAAGAAAGGCAAAAAAAATGCCAAATCCTTCTTTTGTTTTTTTTATCAATCAATAGTAATTGAAGATTTTGAGTTTTTGTGAATAAAGGATATTTAAAAAAAAAAAAATGTATTTATTTGCAAACAAAAATTAAACCAAAAAAAAAAAAAATAATAACAATTATAGAACAAATATATATGTATGAAAACAATAAACAGAAAATATAATCTTTGAAATTTTGGTGGTATTAATAAAAAATAAATTGTTTATTGTAGCCTTGGTCTTTTGGGGTCTGTTGGACCCTCTCTTTCACTTATAATAGATATTAGTGATTGGAGTGTCCTTTCAGTGAGGTTCACGGCTCTATTGATTTGCTGGGTTTTTTCTTCATCCATCTGCCTCTGCTACTGAAACATTTCTCTTTGGAGATTTAATTTTTGCCTTTCAATTTCCATTTTTTCTTTTTCAGTTTCAATACTTTTTTCCGATATGGCTGCCCAACGTTCAATATTAGTGTTAATAACATTCTGCATGTCCCTGTAGTCCTCTCTATATTGCCTGGCAAGTGACAACATTTCCGTTAGGCCAACATCGGCCAATAGTCCATCAGCTGGTGGATTTGCAATATTTACATCTCCTGTTTCTTGTGGTGGTGGTGGTGGTGCCTGTGTTTCCACTTCTTCGTCCTGATTCTCAGGGGTATGTATTTCCAATTGTTGGGCATTTCTAAATTCATCTAGAAAATCTGGAGTCTCACTTTCATCCTGACGTCCTGTATTTTCTTCTGAATTTGGATTTTCCTCTCTTATTGGTATGCGATTTATGGTGATCTCCCTTGATGAGTTCTCTTCTTCTAGCTTAAGCAAAATAAAATGTTAGAAAATGTAAAAAAAAAAAAAAGCATTAACAGACGGTTGTATGTCTCTATACAATTAGTGAATCTAGTTGTCTTGCTCTAACTTAGAATCCACATCAGATATTGGCTCTAGTAAACAATTATAATTAAGAGATTATTTTCTCAAGATACATTTACTATGTTATATACATAAGAACAATATCTGTTATTTATTAACCCCATAGAAATCCCCAATCCTTTATGTTCTAAAATCAAATAATGGTGATGAATGTCCGGTCAAACTATGGAACAAACGTCCCAAATCAGGTATAAACAAAAAAAAATGGATAATAAGAATTGAGTTAATTAGAATTGTTGACATATATTATAATGCGATTACATTCCATTTAAATGTAATTTTAAAATTACATTTAGGCCCCAAGTTATCAAGGTCTGGCGGACCTGATCCAACACTGCAGATCAGGTCCGCCAGACCTCGCTGAATATGGCGAGCAATACGCTCGCCGTATTCAGCATTGCACCAGCAGCTCACAAGAGCTGCTGGTGCAATGCCGCCCCCTGCTGACTCGCGGCCAATGGGCCGCCAGCAGGGGGGTGTCAATCAACCCGATCGTACTCGATCGGGTTGATTTCTGGCGATGTGTGTCCGCCTGCTCAGAGCAGGCGGACAGGTTATGGAGCAGCGGTCTTTGTGACCGCTGCTTCATAACTGCTGTTTCTGGCGAGCCTGCAGGCTCACCAGAAACACGGGGCATCAAGCTCCATTCGGGGCTTGATAAATATGCCCCTTAATATCAATTAATTTTGAGATTAATGACAAGCTCAGATCATTGGTATATGTCATTCACCTGCCATTCCATCTCTAAACTATATTGAACTTGATTCTATGTAATGTTAATACTATCATTGTACATTTTTTAATTTTTAGGATTTTTTTTTATTTTAAATCTAAATTGTTGGATTTGATAGCTGAAAGACATACCCACGCTTGTTAAAAAATATTTTTTTTTTAATTGTATTTTATTTTAAAAAAAGAAAAATGATAGTGCTAATTTGTGATTTTGTTAGAAAGAATCATTTACTTACCAGTTCCTCTTCCAACACCTGTATCTGGAGTGCTGGTCCTTACATCAAGGAGTGTATCCGCATAGGAAGAACTGTGTGTGACAGTAGATGTCGACCTTATAAATTGACCATGAGTTGCATTTGTAGATGGTCTAGAAACAGCTGCAAAAGATCTTGAAGAAGTGGGCGCTTAATTTATACTCTTCCCTGGCTGTGGTTGTGGTGTTGGTGTAGCTTTAAAATAAAAAATACATAGAATATTTTTAGTAATGATTTTTTAATTTTTTTTTAATTTATAGTTTAATAAGAAAGCTAATACTGGTAATAATACTCTGATCACGCCAGTGGCTGCTGGCACAGTCATTAAAGGGACATGAAAACAAACATTTTTTTTCATGATTTAGAAAGAACATGCAATTTAAAAAAAACTTTTAATTTAATTCTATTATCTTTTCATCTTCATTCCATTGATATACTTTGCTGAAAATCATATATAGATAGGCTCAGTAAATGATCATTGGTTGATGCACATAGATGGCTCGTGTGATTGCGTCACCCATGTGCTTTGCTATTTCTCAAACAAAGGATATCTATAGAATGCAGAAAATTAGATATTAAAACTAATGTGGAATGCTGTTAAAAATGGTATTCTATAATCGAATCCTGCAAAATGAAAGTCAATAGATAATAAATAAAAAAGGCATGTGATCAGGGGCGGTCAGAATATGCTGAGATAAAAGTTAAAGGGACACAAAGCCCAAAATTTTCTTTTATGATTTATGTAGAACATACAATTTTAAAAAACTTTCAAATTTACGTCTATTATTAAATTTGCTTCATTCTCTTGCCATTATTTCTTGAAAGAGCAGCAATGCACTACTGGTTTCTAGCTAAACACATGGGTGAGCCAATGACAATCGGTATATATATGCAGCCACCAGTCAGCAGCTAGAACCTAGGTTCTTTGCTGCTCCTGAGTTTACCTAGATAAACCCTTCAGCAAATTTTAGTTTCATGTCCCTTTAATATCATATTATTTACTTGTATCGACCCATATTATAAAGCAAACCTGTTCACATGGCATTTAATTACATTAAAATTACAATTAAATTGGGCCTAGTCTTTAAATTTAATACAAATATTTTTATTACAAAGGCACGGAATGAGCACAATGTTATCTTTAGGGATCACATTAATAGTTCTCCCCTATATTTATAAAAAACTAATAAAAAATAAGGTTTATATGCATCATAAAAAAGTTATTTTACTATCGAGTAAAATGTTTAGCTTTGGAATACACTATTGTATGCATGAACAATACAGTAGATATGTATCAACATTTTTCTTATATTCTCATTATAGCTTCATACAACAGATAATTATAGAAACCCTATTATTGTAGAATCACATTTTTTTTATTTTATATATATTTATTTAAAAAATC
>NC_069506.1:23904494-23999494 GCF_027579735.1 Bombina bombina | reverse complement strand
ACATCTGTACTTATATATACACATTCATACAATATCTGTACTTATATATACACATGCATACAACATCTGTACTTATATATACACATGCATACAACATCTGTACTTATATATACACATTCATATAACATCTGTACTTATATATACACATGCATACAGTATCTGTACTTGTATATACACATGCATACATCTGTACTTATATATACACATGCATACAACACCTGTACTTATATATACTGTACACATGCATACAATATATGTACTTATATACATACATGCATACAGTATCTGTACTTATATATACACATGCATACAGTATCTGTACTTATAAATGCACATGCATACAACATCTGTACTTATATATACACATGCATACAACATCTGTACTTATATATACACATGCATATAACATCTCTAGTTATATATACACATGCATACAACACATGCATACAACATCTGTACTTATATATACACATGCATACAATATATGTCCTTATATATACACATGCATACAATATCTGTACTTATATACACATGCATACAACATCTGTACTTATATATACACATGCATACAAAATCTGTACTTATATATACACAACATGGGGTTTGTACTTATATATACACTCCCATGTTGTATTTTCTTAAATCCCTTTGGTTAAATCACACCACCCTGCTCAGGTGTGTTCCAGACAATTTAATTGAGTTATATATATAAAGCCAGTGAGTCTCATTGTATGCAGTCTTGATTTGAGGCATAGTACTGCAGTGTTGGAATTCTATTTTGTTATATTAGAATTGAATGATTCATCCCAGTAGGGCTACATTTTTTTAGTGTTAGGACCAGTCTATCTTGGGATACCTTGTGGTGACTGGCTGAGCATAATATGGCCATATTGTGTGACTAAGATCCCACTTTTATTTAAAAGTAAAACTTTTTTGCAGGCAATTTTTTGCAGCATTCTAAAATATGTGGTCTCATTTGTTTGGATGTGTGCCAATACTTTTGTTTGTCTTATATATATATACATGCATACTATATATGTACTTATATATACACATGCATACAATATTTGTACTTATATATACACATGCATACAACATATGTACTTATATATACACATGCATACAACATCTGTACCTATATATACACATGCATACGATATCTGTACTTATATATACACATGCATACAATATATGTACTTATATACACACAGGGATACATCTGTACTTATATATACACATGTATACTATATATGTACTTATATATACACATGCATACAATATCTGTACTTATATATACACATGTATACTATATATGTACTTATATATACACATGCATAAAATATATGTACTTATATATACACATGCATACAATATATGTACTTATATACACACAGGGATACATCTGTACTTTGTATGTACAAATGCATACAATAGACACCTTGAGATATCCTTATGTGATTTTAGATTTATACACATTTGGAAGTGCTTGGAATAAACACTATTATCAGCGGATCATGTCCAACAGACATCGCTGAATGCGGAGAGCAATACGATCTCTGCATTCAGTATTGCACCAGCAGTTCTTGTGAACTGCTGGTGCAACGCCGCCCCCTGCAGATTCGTGGCCAATCAGCCGCTAGCAGGGGGTGTCAATCAACCCGATTGTATTCAATTGGGTTGATTTCACGCAATCTCTGTCCGCCTCCTCACGGCAGGCGGACAGGTTATGGAGCAGCGGTCTTTAGACCGCTGCTTCATAACTGGTGTTTCTGGCGAGTGTGAAGGCTCGTCAGAAACACCGCCCTTCAAGCTCCATACTGAGCTTCAAAAATGGGCCCCTAAGTGTCTTCTTTTTTTTGGACCTAAGGACTCTAGAAAGCCATAAAATATATTTAGAATGTATATGAAACACAATATCCTGCCTAGAAATTGAGGCGCCAGCTACATTTTTGTAGAAACCAGACAACATTTTTTGTATAAAGATAAATGAACAGTAACCTAAAGTATATAGCAACCAGGTGTAAAAGTCTGGGTGCTGCAGCTTATTTGGACCAGCGATTTAGCAAGTTCTTCTCTGTTGCTCTATTTGCTGGAGAAGTCAGGGTCTCTGATGCTGGGCTGACAAATGTATTTCCAATTTAGGACCCAGAAAACACATTTAGGAGCCAGCCCCATATTAGTTTAGTTTAGTTTTTGTACTTAGGCAAGTGAGTCTGTATATACGGTCATAGGTAGAAAATCCAAAAGTGATTGGCTAAAAGTAACATGCAAGAAGTCCCCCACAATATTTAAGCTGTAATAGGTTCTTTTTTATTGGAATATATAGGTTGTAAATTAAATGTTACTGTTTTGGAAAGTGAATTTATTGTGGATTCGGAACCTGAAAACACTGGTTTTGAAATCTGTTCTCAGGCCTCCCTAACAGATCAGGTTTTCAGGATTACCTTGGGTTAGAGCAAGTAAAATAACCATCGGCTAGATTTAGAGTTTTGCGGCCAAAGGGGTGCGTTAGCTACGCGTATTTTTCCCCCCCCGCACCTTTTAAATAACGCTGGTATTTAGAGTTCTCTGAAGGGCTGCGTTAGGCTCCAAAAAGGGAGCGTAGAGGCATATTTACCGCCACTTCAACTCTCAATACCAGCGTTGCTTACGGTAGCGGTAAGCTGGCAAAACGTGCTTGTGCACGATTCTCCCATAGGAAACAATGGGGCAGTTTGGGATGAAAAAAACACCTGTAAAAAAAGCAGCGTTAAGCTCCCAACGCAGCCCCATTGTTTCCTATGGGGAAACAGTTTCTAAGTCTGCACCTAACACCCTAACATGTACCCCGAGTCTAAACACCCCTAATCTTACACTTATTAACCTCTAATCTGCCGCCCCCGCTATCGCTGACCCCTGCATTTTATTATTAACCCCTAATCTGCCGCTCCGGACACCGCCGCAACCTACATTATACCTATGAACCCCTAATCTGCTTCCCACAACACCGCTGACCCCTATAGTATATTTATTAACCCCTAATCTGCCCCCCAACGTCGCCGCTACCTTACATACACTTATTAACCCCTAATCTGCCGACCGGACCTCGCCGCCACTATAATAAATGTATTAACCCCTAAACCGCCGCACTCCCGCCTCGCAACCCCTATAATAAATAGTATTAACCCCTAATCTGCCCTCCCTAACATCGCCGACACCTAACTTCAAGTATTAACCCCTAATCTGCCGACCGGACCTCGCCGCTACTCTAATAAAGTTATTAACCCCTAAAGCTAAGTCTAACCCTAACCCTAACACCCCCCTAACTTAAATATAATTTTATTCTAATGAAATAAATTAAATATTATTAACTAAAGTATTCCTATTTAAAGCTAAATACTTACCTGTAAAATAAACCCTAATATAGCTACAATATAACGAATAATTATATTGTAGCTATTTTAGGATTTATATTTATTTTACAGGCAACTTTGTATTTATTTTAACTAGGTACAATAGCTATTAAATAGTTATTAACTATTTAATAGCTACCTAGTTAAAATAAATCCAAAATGACCTGTAAAATAAATCCTAACCTAAGTTACAATTAAACCTAACACTACACTATCAATAAATAAATTAAATCAATTAACTACAAGTACCTACAATTAAATAAACTAAACTAAATTACAAAAAACAAACAAACACTAAATTACAAAAAATAAAAAAAGATTACAAGAATTTTAAGCTAATTACACCTACTCCAAGCCCCCTAATAAAATAACAAAGCCCCCCAAAATAAAAAAATTCCTTACCCTAATCTAAATTAAAATAGTTAACAGCTCTATTACCTTACCAGCCCTTAAAAGGGCTTTTTGCGGGGCATGCCCTAAAGAAATCAGCTCTTTTCCCTGTAAAAAACACAATACCACCCCCCAACATTATAACCCACCACCCACATACCCCTACTCTAACCCAAACCCTCCTTAAATAAACCTAACACTACCCCCCTGAAGATCTCCCTACCTTGAGTCGTCTTCACTCAGCCGAGCAGCAATGGACCAAAAGAAGATATCCGGAGCGGCAGAAGTCTTCATCCTATCCGGGCAGAAGAGGACATCCGGACCGGCAAACATCTTCATCCAAGCTGCATCTTCTATCTTCATCCATCCGACGAGGAGCGGCTCCATCTTCAAGACCTCCGGCACGGAACATCCTCTTCTAACGACGACTACTGACGAATCAAGGTTCCTTTAAGTGACGTCATCCAAGATGGCGTCCCTCAAATTCCGATTGGCTGATAGGATTCTATCAGCCAATCGGAATTAAGGTAGGAAAAATCTGATTGGCTGATTGAATCAGCCAATCAGATTCAAGTTCAATCGGATTGGCTGATCCAATCAGCCAATCAGATTGAGCTCGCATTCTATTGGCTGATCGTAACAGCCAATAGAATGCGAGCTCAATCTGATTGTGGCACAGACACTCTACATTAGTTTTATAATCATTCAACTGTACATCATTGTATACATTTATACAAATATATTATTCACAGCATATACCTGCCAGTGCTGTCATATTGTATTACATTTTAGACATCTGCTCAGTCAAAAAATGTGTTTCAGACACAGGGCCGGATTGGGCCACCGGAATACCGGGAAAAGTCTTGGTGGGCTGGGCCTTCAGGGCCCAGGGTGGGCCAGTAACTGCAGAGTGAGTGACTGAGTGGACTGGAGACAAGCAACAGAGGCTCAGGCTAGTGTTTTGTGACTGAGGGAGCGCAGCGGCCGGGCTTACCGTGACCTGCTGCTTGAGTTGAGCAAACAGACTGAGTAACAGGCTCAGGAACAGGGCAGGTTGCCGCATTGATTTACATAGCAGCAGAGCAGCCGCCCTGCTTTTTGGACAAACTGTCAGTCAGACTGTGTGACTCAAGTCAGAATGTGCCGCCGCTGCTGCTCCAGAGTCCGGCTCCGCCTCCAATTGATAATATGCATGATGCTGCATCACAGTGAGTGACATCACGATCAACACCGTCCACTCTGCTGGCCCAAAACTCACTGGGTAAGGGAATATGTGGGGGGTGGGGTGAACGTCAAATGAGCACACTCACAGTCTCATGCAACAACAAGGTCAGGACTTCAGGAGGAAGCCGAGTTGGAGGCCATGTGGGACAGACAGCAGTCAGTGTGTCACCGGTCATAGCTAGGGAATAGGGATTCAGAGATCATCAGAAAGAAAACTAACTTTAACAAGATATATTTAAAAAGGTAGATTTAAAAATTAATTCTGTATAACTGAATGCTGCCATCATCATGCCTGGCTGGAAGTCTGTGACAGAGAAGTGTTAGTACACTACTTATTAGGGTGTCCAGCATTTACACATGTAGGGGTGCACAGGAAACTCATAAAACAAAATGTGCTTTCTGGCTTTCCGAGTTTCTTTTAACTCCTTAATATAAAATATATATGACCTTAATGCTAGCAGGAGTTTTAGACTAGCAAGATATTATTTTGACATTGACAAATGTTAGTCTGTATTTACCTGTTTTACACATTTACTACAAAGTACTGGACAAATCCTCCCTGTTTCAGACATATGATACTATAAAAAGATTTTAAAAGGAGGTCTAGATAACCCACATTAGAGAATCATATCTTTACTCCCCACCCTTGAGTTTGACAAATATGGAACATAGTGTATATAAGGTAAATGGGTCTTGCAGCAGTTCAGTCTTATGAAGATTGGCTGCTAATGTTTTATACATCTTGTATGCCATGGGGTTATTACCAAACCCAGATATAAAAATGTAGCTATGGTTTAGTTTTACATTTTAAACTGAATGCAAATTGTTCTACTCCTTTGGGTGTTGATCAAATAGTTGCCTTGACAAAGGCCCAGGTTGGGGCCGAAACGTTGGAACCAATAAATGTAAAAACTTTGAAAAGGAGAGAAGAGTCTTTTTTGTACACCTATAGTTGTATGCAAAAGTTTAGGCACCCCTGACAATTTCCATGATTTTCATTTATAAATAATTGGGTTTTTGGATCACCAATTCCATTTTGATCTATCAAATAACTGAAGGACACAGTAATATTTCAGTAGTGAAATGAGGTTTATTGGATTAACAGAAAATGTGCAATTTGCATCCAAACAAAATTAAACAGGTGCATACATTTTGCATCAATATTTAGTACAACCTCCTTTAGCACAAATAACAGCTTCTAGATGCTTCCTATTGCCTGTAATGAGTGTCTGGATTCAGGATGAAGGAATTTTTGACCATTCCTCCTTGCAAAACATCTCCAGTTCAGTTAGGTTTGATGGTTGCTGACTCCGACTGAGCATGGACAGCCCACTTCAAATCACCCCACAGATTTTCAATGATAATTAGGTCTGGGGACTGGGATGGCCATTCCAGAATATTGTACTTGTTCCTCTGCATAAATGCCAGAGTAGATTTTGAGCAGTGTTTTGGGTTGTTGTCTTGTTGAAATATCCAGCCCTGGTGTAACTTCAACTTTGTGACCGATTCCTCAACATTAATCTCAAGTATCTCCTGATATTGAGTAGAATCCATGCGACCCCCAACTTTAACAAGATTCCCAGTACCAGCACTTGCCACACAACACCACAGCATGATGGAACAGCCACCAAATTTTACTGTGGGTAGCAAGTGTTTGTCTTGGAACACTATGTTCTTTTGCTGCCATGCATAACACCCCATATTATGACCAAATAACTCAATCTTTGTTTCATCAGTCCACAGCACCTTCTTCCAAAATGAAGCTGGCTTGTCCAAATGTGCGTTTGCATACCTCAAGCGACCATGTTTGTGGTGTGTGTGCAGTAAAGGCTTCTTCCGCATAGATCTTCTCCTTGTGCGAAGTGCGCTGAATTGTTGAACGATGCACAGTGACACCATCTGCAGCAAGATGATGTTGTAGGTCTTTGGAGGTGGTCTATGGGCTGTTTTTGACTGTTCTCACCATCCTTTGCCTCTCCGACATTTTACTTGGCCTGCACCTCTGGCCTTAACAAGAACTGTGCCTGCGGTCTTCCATTTCCTCACTATGTTCCTCACAGTTGACACTGACAGCTTAAATCTCTGTGATAGCTTTTTGTAACCTTCCCCTAAACCATAATGTTGAACAGTCTTTGTTTTCAGGTCATTTGAGAGTTGTTTTGAGGCCCCCATGTTGCCACTCTTCAGAGGAGAGTCAAAGAGAATAACAACTTGCAATTGGCAACCTTAAATACCTTTTCTCATGATTGAATGCACCTGTCTATGAAGTTCAAGGCTTAATGGGCTCACCAAACCAATTGTGTGTTCCAATTAATCAGTGCAAGGTAGTTACAGGTATTCAAATCAACAAAATGACAAGGGTGCCCACATTAATGCACCTGTCTAATTTCATTTGGATGCATATTGCACATTTTCTGTTAATCCAATAAACCTCATTTCACTACTGAAATATAACTGTGTCCTTTAGTTATTTAATAGATCAAAATGAAATTGCTGATCCAAACACCCAATTATTTATAAATGAAAATCATGGAAGCACACACACACACATACAGTATATATATATATATATATATATATATATATATATATATATATATATATATATATATACACACACATACAGTATATATATAAATCTGGTATGTGCATTCTATGGCCGCGTGAAAATTTAGGGCTGATCTACAAATTTTCCAGGGCTGCTTTTTATTCCCAGTCCGGCCCTACTCAGACAAATCATTTTTTGGTTAACATTACTAACCAATGAGATAGCCATGAATAATCTGGTAGTGTTTCAAGGCTCTGTCATTGGATTATGCTGTTAACCACCAAAAACATTGACATTACACTCCAGGCTCACACGTTAACTAATACCACAGTTTTAAGGCAACACCACTTTTGTTCTTCCTTGGCCGTCTCATACATGACATCTTGTTTAGGGCTGGGCAGCACTTCTGATATAAAACAATCTCTCTCTCTCTCTCTCTCTCTCTCTATTCTTCACTCTCCTCTATGTTCTCTCATATTCTGTTCTCTCTATTTTATTTATTTCTGTTTTCTGCTCCCTCTTTTTCCAATCTCTGAAGTACTCTGACAACTTGCAAGCAAGCAGGGAGCTGACTAAGCATTAAAGGGACACGCAAGTCAAAATTACACTCTCATGATTCAGATAGAGCAGCAACTTTAAATAACTTTCCAGTTTACTTCCATTAACAAAATGTGCACAGTCTTTTTATATTTACACTTTTTGTGTCACCAGCAACTACTGAGCATGTGCAAGAATTCACAGACTATATAAGTATATACATTTGTGATTGGCTGATGGCTGTCACATGGTACAGGAGGAGTGGAAATAGACATAACTTTGAAATTTGTCAGAAAAAAACCTACTACTCATTTGAAGTTCAGACTAAGGGGGAGATTTAACAAGCAGCGGATGCTGCAATCTACCCCCATAGTTTCCAGACTGCTGGAAAGAAGAGTTAAAAAGCAGCGGTCCGCTACAGCAGATGATGACCGCCCGCATCTTCATAAATCGGCCCCTTAGTGCTGTTGCACTTTCTTTTTATTATGCATTTGTTCATTATTCAAATCTACTATATTTACTGGTCCTTTAAGTGAAAGCAAACTGACAGGAAGGAACCATTATTATGTTTTTGAGCTGTCCCCGGGGTCAGGATTGGCCGAGAACAAAAGTGAAGCTCATATACTTATCGGCTGACACAGAAATGAATCAGCTCATTATTGCCAATTGGAGAGTCTAATGTAAAACATTTCTCACCTGCAGAGAAACAAATGGATAAATGACTAAACACGATTTCATTGTTGTATGCACCTCTTGATTGGTTGATTTATTAAAGGGAACAACTGTTAAACCTTAGACAAATAACAAAAAAATATTCAATCAAAACCATAAATGCTCCTCAAATGTTTCATTTTGTACAATTTATGCTTTTTCCAATTTGTTTTTTTGCTGCCATTTTGTGGAGAAAAAATACATTGCAGTTTGAGACAAAGACAGCAACTTTGGGGTCTATTTATTAATAAATAGATCTGTGCAGGTTTTTTAATTAGGGGTCAGTGGCAATCTATTGGCTGATTTGTTTTTAGTGGGTATTAAACATGATTTGTAATGATTCTATTATGTTTTGCATCTGCAAAACACTCTAAAATGGCCACATATGAGAGTTTAGATGTGTTCTATTGGGATATATGGTCTAAAATGATTAAAGCTCTAATCATTACTATTGTATAGTCCATCTTCAGTTGTCAGGACACTAATTTATATATTTAGTTGTATTGAAAATGTGATATCACAGACAACAAACTGGATCTGCTGGAAAATCAAGACCACAACATCTAGAAATTGTGTGTAGCAATCTTTTTCTGAAAATGTTTGTTTCTAAATCACATTTGCATTCTTGTGTTTGTCAGCTTCATACCTGTAATCTACATAAACAGGATTTTAATCAGCAGTTGCGTCTTCATGACCGGAATATCACTATTTTCTGTTCCGTCTTGTTTGTTGGCAACCGAGATCACAGTTTATGTTTGTTTTTTAAATTAAAAAGTACAACAACTGTGTTTTTAGAAATTGTGATTTACAAGATGCAGAACTTCACATGGCATCATCTTACAGTAATACATAACTGGACAAAGATAAACTATACTCTTGACAATGCGGTTTTACAGTATTGGTGACATTTTTGGTGACATTTTTGCAGCTACATTATTGCAATGGGGGAAACATTGTCACTTAGCAGTTTACTGATTTACAGTATAGGTACGGTTAAGTTTCCATTCCAGAAGATGCGGCCACTTTCCACCAATAGAAAAGAATCTCTTGCAGCATTCTTCTAGATTTGTATGTAAACCTCACCAAACCAGAATTCATAAGTGATGGGAAATAATAAAAAACATTTTTCTTTTTAAATGTTAACAGTGACAATACGATCATTGAGCATACATGCCTCAGTGTTATGCCCATATACAAATGACATTCAGATTGGATGGATCAGGATGGATTCAGATAACAATAGGTTAATACCACCCAGGTAAATGATTTCCCTTACATACCGTGCCAAGGGGTTAAAGGGACATTAAACACTTTGAGATGATAATATGAAATGATAAACCGTATATATAAACAACCTCTGCAATATACTTTTAATATTTATTTTGTCCCCTTTTTCTGTAATTCCATTCTGAAATTGTGAGCTTTTCAGTTCCTGTTAGAAATAGAAGTGCAGAACACTGTTATATTCCTCACAGCCATTGACTGCACACTCTAGTGACCTATTTATAACTGTCCCTAATTAGCCACAACAGAGAAGGTAATTTAAGTTACAACATGAGTTTCATGTCCCTTTAACCCCCTAGATGCCGTTCCCTGCTGTCCTAAAAGCACTGGGCTTTAACATTGTTAGGACGGCATGGAACGTTCTAGCTTTTTCAGCATCCTGCTGCCTCCTGCTTCTAGGAAATGAAAAATTGGACTGGGGAGTGCATAGCATAGCAGACAGTCCCCCAGGATCCGATCCCCGTGTTGAAATCATGTGATTGGAACGATGATCACGTGACTTCCTGTTTGCTGCAAATGTTTGGAACTTTGTTTTGAATGTGAACATTTGCTCCTGTCATGAAGGGGTTAAACCTGTTACACATACAAGGATATCACAAAATGTCAGAAGTTATCACAGATTCGCACCAAACACTTGTGTAGATGTGAAATAAAAAACATCAGAATAGGGGGGAACTTCCGGGTGGCGGCCATGATAGGCTGCTTTTTTCCACACTGCTCCTGCATCCTATCTATCTTTACTTGAAATAACCTTCTAAACAGCTTGAATAATAGCTAACCATACAGATCTTCAAACAGTTTGAGAACCTGCATCTGACGAGCCTAACATTGACAAGATATCTACAGTTTTGAGCGCCCGGAGCAGCTTGGAAGGTTGAGGCCTTTTTACTATACCCCCCGGCGAGGCACACCAGGGCCTTGTCGTTAAGTGGCACAGAGTGTCAAATACAAGAAACTATAAGACTTATCGCGTATCATCTACCTGCCTAAAGATCACCATTGTCCATCTATTATGGAGATAACCAGCTATTTTTTGGAGGAGCTGCGAATCTTACTTGCTGGCCACCACGCTGCTTTAGCGGACGCGCTACATAATTCCTTGACCGGTTGCAGCGGTGGCTCGATCCTGCAATCACTTCAACCAGAGCCTGTCGCTGAAGAAGGGGGTGGTGGTGGCATTCTGGGGCCCCAGCGCACACCGCCTGCCTCAAGTCCCACTGTCGGAGAGGTGGTTGTGGGGATTGTGCAACTAATAGAGTGTTTGGAGAATAGCATGGATGCCCTTGCTGCTATACCCCTAGTTGAAAAGGCTGGAACCACAGAGCTTACCCCATCTTTAGCGCTGCCTCGGAACATCTTGAATTGGAACCCACATGGGATCTCGCCGGGAGGTGAAGGCCGAAATACTTTACCTGTGCAGACGCTTGTCTTATACCCCATAGCTGAGGTGGAGGCAAGTGAAATGTGGTCAACTCTTGTTCCGCTTCAGATCTTTGTCAAATATATCCCTAAGGGGTCCCTAGCAGGGGATTCTGCCCAGACCAACGAGTTCATGCACCGACAGATTCTGCAAACACCTTTCCCACTAGATGCTCACCCCAATATAGCCCAGCTGACCCGGAGTTGGGACCCTGGCGGTCCGCACCGGACTGTTCCTTGAGAGTATAGTACAAGGAGCACGGGTGATTCTGCATCGGTGTCTGCACACACTCTGTGAAGCTGAGCTGGAACATTGTCATTCTTTTCTCTCCTCATGTGTGGGAACTACTGAAGAATATCACCATGCTGAAAGGACTGAGCATTCTCTGCCTACGGATTGTATGTCTGGCATCTGGTTTTATTATTTGAGGGGTAACTGTTTGCTGTAAGAGTGGGGCTATGATCCCCTGGTCATCACAACACATATGCCTGTATTTTCTAAGGAGCAGCATGGGGATCCTCAACTATACTGGTTAAAGTTTAGCTAACTATGACGCATTCCCTGCTCCACACATTGTACCAAGCTGGGATATGTTAAATGTTAAATGTTTACCACTATTTCCTTTGTATATAATACCCTTTGCTCTTAGTGAGGTCCTAATTCAACATTCCTGTACCCACCCAGCCGTAGCCTCTGAGGTACTCTCTATATACACATTTGATAATGCTTCAGCACTACTTTGCCCTAGTTATATTCTCCTGGAATTAGTTTACATGGGGGTTTTCTGGGGGCTACCCTTTGGAACTAAGCAGTGAACATGGCAAGAGGCTGGAATGACTTATAGTGGACCTTTCTATATCTTACAATTGCCAAGGGTAACTCTAACAACAATCCATAGGTCATTATCTAATTGCTAGTTGTGTGTTTATGCTCTTTTATTTTGCTTTAACTACTTCCAGTAATTGCATGTTTTTTTCTTGTTAAGAATGTTATGTATTATTTTAACTATGGCTCCACACTAGGACTGTTTCTCATTAATGTATGCCCTTTCTGGGACTATGACACACTCTCTACACTATTGCAGTGCTCCAGTAGTGTTATCTTGCTTATACTTAGAGATTCCCTGCAGCCTGTATAACGTTCACCACTTCGCAAATAGACAGACACTTACAATTCGGTATCTAGTTTATATCCTATTTATATACATAACTATAGCTTGTAAGACCGCTCTCTTAGTTAATACCCCTATTTATACACCTAGGGATTTAGCTTACAACAGTGGCTCTTTTTGTTTTCTCTCGCCATCTGTGGCCAGGGTGGCGTGAGGATTTTCCCCTCATACTTGTACTTCCCTGGGTTATAAATGTCCCCTATATTTTAGAGCTTATAACCTACACCTAGGATGCTACTGATGATGCTCTTACCTTTAGATGGCACTGTATTTGGTTACATGGCACTGTATATGTTCCCTACTCCAAATAGAGGAGATATATTTAATGTTACCAGCTTAGTATATCGTTATAAGTCAGTCGCAGTACACCTACTAGTATTGTACCACACGATTGTTACTACCCTCCCTTAGTTATTGTGGTTGGGCCTTTTCCCCTCCTATCTGTGTTGTAGAGGTTTAGTTTGACTATAGAAATTCCCCACAACTTGGCAGTTTTATATATTCAAAGTGAGTTGCGTTCCCTGTATGTACTAGACCCTTGGCCCCACATAGTTAAAGCTCTAAGACCTTAGTGTGGCTCCTCCATATAACAGGTCCTATTTTTAAAATCTCCTATTCTAGTTGCTTGGCAGGCAATGCTTTAGTTATATCTTTTCAATATTATATTATACTACCCTGATATATACACTTTTCTGAAGCGTTATTAACGTATAAAATAGAGGTTCTCATTGGAGATCCAAAAGTGGTCTCTTTCACTAGAAATAACCCCCAGATTATGGTTTCGAGCTTCCAATTGAGGTCCAAGAGTGGCCTCTCCTGTCATATGGGGGGCTCATGAAGCAATAGGCGCCATATTTCCAGATTATACTCTTGTATTTTCTTTTTTTGCATTATACTCTGTTTGCATACCTAATTGTATTTTACCATATCTGTATACCATTACCATTATGTTTTGCTTTTCGTATTTTCTGTATGTCTGCCTCAGAACCTTAATAAAAATATTATTAAAAAAAAAATGGTAATTGTACAATAGACATAGTTATGGCAACAACACAATTACACAAAAAAACAAAAAAACATCAGAATATACTATTCATCACAGAGACAACTTGCAGAGCTGCAGTTTACATCATTTATATAATATCCCTTAGTCACACCCTAAATAAATATCTGTGGAAATATAAACACTGAGGGGAAAAACTTTATTCCTTACACACAGAGGTCAGAGGTTTGTCTATTAGTAACCAGCAAAAGCTGCTTTATTTTACTGTAGTTATCATTCTGAAACAGATGTGTGATTTCACTGCCGTGTGTTTTCATGCTTCCCTGTTAATATCTAATGCATTATTTAATTTCTATGTATTACATTTCTTTTTCCATTTTCTTCAGTATCTAAAACAAGATTATACAAGATAAAGATGAAATCCAGCACAATGTTGCTGCTTGTGGCCTTAGGTAAAGTAATTAATGGTCTTACAATATACTACAATTAAGAAGCTCTGAGAGGCTGACTTCATGTATTTATTGTACGTGTGACACTGGGGAAAGGTCAAGTTGCCAGCTCAGAGGGTCAGTACTTCTATAATATCTAAACCAAGTGAATTTTGTGACTATTAAATGACTATGTATTTATTTTTTATTGTGCACGGACAAACAGAAAATAAATGTTTGTGACATTGTCTCTTAAGCAATACAAGTTAATTGCATCAAAGGGACTTGAAACCCAAAATGTTTATTTCACGGTTCAGAGAGAACATACAACCTTCAAATTGACTTCTATTATCAAATTTAGGTTATTCTCTTGGTATCCTTTGTTGCATGAGCAGTAATGCACTACTGGGAGCTAGCTGACCACATCACTAAGTTAATGACAAGTGTATATGTGTAGTCACCAATCAGCAGCTAGCTCCCAGTAGTGTCATACTGCTCCTGAGCCTACCTAGGTATGCTTTTCAACAAAGGATACAAAAAGAACAAAGCAAATTATATACTATACATAAATTGGAAAGTTGTTTAAAATGATGTATTCTATCTGAATCATAAAAGTAAAAGTCTGTGTATACTGAAGGAAGGTTTGAAGGAGTCTGTATACTGGCTATGGGAATACGGGGCAGAGGAATGACTTAAGCAAGGCAGGAGTGGAAACAGGAGGTACCCCAGGAGGCCAGTTGTCCCTCAGCCAAGTTGAACTGTGAATTGTGTACCCGAAGCCAAGGAAGACCAAGGATGACAGGCTGTGCTGGGGAATGAATTACCTCAAACTGCAGCTGTTCAGTGTGGAGGACTTCCACAGTCAGGGTCAGGGGTGTTGACTCAAAATGGATCATGCCCGAACCAAGGGGGGTGCCATCCAGGGTAGTTATTTTGAGACAGTGTCTTTTCTGCAGAAGAGGCAAACCAGCTTGAATCATAAAATGGTGATCCAGGAAGTTTCCAACTGCCCCTGAATCAATGAAGGCTTGAGTGTGGACAGTATTCTGAAGGAAGGTAAGGGTAACAGGTACCAGAATCTGGGAGGAGTGAGGGGATTTAGTTGAGATCATGCTTAGAGGTACCCCTGTGTTATCCCCTAAACATTGGCTTTTCCCGGCCGAATGTCACAGTCCTTTAGTTGGTGGGTGTTAGATCCACAATACAAACATAGTCTCAGTCTCCTTCTTCTCTGCCTTTCAGACTCTGAAGGTTTGAAGGAGGAGAGATTCATGGGTTCCTCTACTGAGGTAACTGGAGCTGCTGAAGGGGTAGCGGATGCTGCCGAAACTGGGCAAATAGGAGGACGGGAGGAAAGGACTCTCCTAGTTCTGTCTCTTTCGGCTTGTCTTTCCTGAAAAGCGAGAGTCCAGATTGATAAAAAGCACTATAAAGTCATCCAACGAAGAAGGAATATCACGATAAGTGAGTTCATTTTTGATGCGTTCATGGCGACCCTCCTAAAGGCTGCCTTGAGAGCACTGCCATTCCAAGTGGTTTCTAGGGCCAAGGTGCGGAACTCAATGACAAATTGTGCCACAGTTTTATTGCCCTGGCGGAGATCCAGGAGAGAATATTCTGCAACAGAGGTATGGCCAGAAGTCCCAAACACAGAAGATAAAGCAGAAATAAAATCATCAGCATCATGCAGGAGTGGAGCGTTCTGTTCCAAAAGGGGAGAGACCCAGGCTAGGGCCTTGTCCTTTAGCAAGGAAATGATAAAGGTGACCCTTGACTGGTGAGACTGAAAGGTGTGAGGATCATTGCAGAAGTGCAGCCTGCATTGGTTTAGAAAGCCCCTGCAATCAGTAGTACCATCATACTTGCCAGGCAAAGGTATCTGTGGTATACTTCCAGAAGCAGAGGAAGAAGTCACAGTACTAGGAGTAGGGGCTGGGGGTGTAGTAACAGGAGTGGCATCCCTCACTGCAACTAGTAAGGAGAGTTGAGCGTTAATAGCCTCCAACTTGGAGTCCATATTCTGCAACTGTGTGGTATGGGTTCCCAACATCTGTCCCTGAAGATAAACAGCTCGTGCCACCTCATCTGGCTGCATGGCCCAAGTATAATGTAACGCTCATGGGATACTCCTCTATCAGACCAAACTCGGCCAGTAGTCTTGTTATCCCAGCATCGAGCCGGAATGAAAGGGAATATCCCAGAGCAGAGAAACTTAGCGAGATGAGGAAGGCGGCACTCACCACAAACAGGACAGTCCCCAGCAGCAACAGCAGAGCAGTCCAAGGATGAGCCACTAGAATGGTCAGGCAGGCAGGGTTTGGCAACAGTTAAACAGTCCAAGGATAAACCACTAGAATGGTCAGGCAGGCAGGGGTTGGCAACAGCAAAGCAGACCAAGGAAAAACCACTAGAATGGTCAGGCAGGCAGGGTTTGACAACAGCAAAGCAGTCCAAGGATAAACCACTAGAATGGTCAGGCAGGCAGTTTCAGCAACAGTAATCAATCCAGCAGTTTAAGGGTAGTCAGAAAGGCAGTATTCAGCAACAGTATTCAGGCACTTAGAAAGAACGATCTGTCACACCCAGGAGTACACAAAGTAACACCTATACTTGGGCAGTGACAGATCGTTTGGGGAAGTTTAAATAGGCACAGGATTCACGCCACTGAGGTCTGACCGGCATCAGGAGTGTGCGGCGATGATGTCAGCGTCGCACGCATCTGAGCCGACACTGACCCAGGCAACGAGCAGGGAAGGAGATGCCGTGCCCCTAGCAATGGCTAGAGCGGCACGGCGTGACAGACGAGTGGCCATCAGGAATGAACTACCAAGAGCTGCTAGTTCTTGATCAGCAGCCTGGGCCCGGGCTTATGGTCTTGGACAAGGGAGCCACCCCAGCAGGAGCGGTGGCAACAGGGCAAAGAGCCACTGACTTCTGCCCTACACCTGTGACATCTCTGGAGTCCTAGATAGAGGAGGTAGTCAACCTCTTTTCCCTGATCCAGGTCCCAGAGATTGTGGATCTAAATGACTTTTCCTCAGAGGAGTGGCGACCAGGAATGAGCTACCAAGGGCTGCTAGATCTCGATCAGCAGCCTGGCCCAAGCTTGTGGTCAAGGATTCAAGGGATGGAGAAATTGTCTCACCCCCCAAGTTGCAGAGCCATCCCCAGGGAGCGGAGGTTGCCGACCTCCCTCCCCAGCAACAGAACCCCTTCCCGGGAGAGGAAACAGCCGGTCTCTCTCCCCAGCGAAAGAGCCATCCCCAGGGAACAGAGGTAGCTGACCTCCCTCCCCAGCAACAGAACCCTTTCCCGGGAGAGGAGACAGCCAGTCTTTCTCCCCAGCAGCAGAGCCATCCCCAGGGAGCGGAGATAGCTGACCTCCCTCCCCAGCCATAGAACCCCTTCCCAGGAGAGGAGACAGCTGGTCTCTCTCCCCAGCAGCAGAGCCAGTTCCAGGGAGAGGAGATAGCCAGTCTCTCTCCCCAGCGGCATAGCCATCCCCAGAGAGCGGAGGTAGCCAACCTCCCTCCCTCCCCAGCGACAGAACCCCTTCCCGGGAGAGTAGACAGCCGTTCCCTCTCCCAAGTGGCAGAACCTCTTCCAGGGAGCGGAGACAGCCGGTCTCCCTCCCTAGCAGCAAAGCAGTTTCCCAGGGAGCAGTGGTAGCCTCCCTCCCTCCCCAGCGGCACACAGATATAAGCCAGAGATCTCTTTACACATTTAGTATATTTCAGTACCAGCTGCATGTTTAGCTTTTAAGGTGTGCGCTTCCTATACTACCCCACATGCCCTCCTTCTGTCTCTCTTGCCCAGCAGGTTTCAGTGTTGAAAAATGTTGAAGCTACTGTATTTAATTCTTGTGATCAGAGCATGGTCAACACTTGCCCCAAGGTTTACGGAAAACACTTAAAGATTTCTTTTTAAACCTTTAGTTACCCCAGCGGAATGCAGAGTATTTATATGCAATAAATTGCAGCCTTTTTTTGGTAGCTACGGGGTTGTGCATTGTGCATTATATCTAGGCACACACACTGAATCTCAGCTACCGGGGCAGGAGGTTAAGTTGGGGTTGCTCAGTGCTTCCTTCTCTTAGTATAATGCTGCAGAAATTTTGATTTACAGCTCCCGCAGACAGATTCTGGGGGCCCCTACCAAGCTGAATCTGTCCAGCTCAAATCTATCATGTGATAGGATATGTATTACACTGCTGAATAAGCATATTTATTTTAGCCAGTGAAGGATAAAAGTTCAGGGCCCCATTGTACATAATCATGCATTTCATGTTAATTTAATTTTAAAGGGACGTTAAACACTTTGAGATTGTAAAACCAGGCCTGTATCTCAGCTAAAAGAAAATCCATACACTGATGGGACCAGTTTTACATATAAGACAATTACCTATAGCACATTACATACAGAAAGAGAAGCAATCTGCCAGGTGGTAACCGACCATAGAACAAGCCGCTGAGCTGTTGTTCGTTCCTGGCAGATTGCTCCTCTTTCTGTTTGTGTTATGACTCTGGGTAAAGTCTACCTAAGGGTTATGGCGGAAACGAGACCTGGACTTATTTCCCAATGTGGATAGAAAGATATGGCTGCATCGTAACAACTGTCGGGGTTGCAATTTTCCTTGTTCAGTAGGGCATTGTTTGGTATTTTGGGGGGGCTGGACTGACCTTCAGCTAGATTACAAGTTGTGCGTTATGCATGAAAAGGCCTCCTAATGCTGCTTTTTCACTACTGCTGGTATTACGGGTTTCCGTAACACCACAAAAATAACCATCTCCGCTCAAATCATTAACGTAAACCCAGACCCAGTAGTTAATCATATATCGCTAACAAAAACATCCACAAATCACTTCAAAAACATTACACAAAGTACCCCTACACTCATACAAACACTACACAATATATATTTTTGAGATTTTACATTTTCATGTCAAAATAGAACGGATCAAAGTTACGAGATTTCGGATGTTTGAAAAAAAAGCCACACAAATCCATTTTACATTGACTTACATAGACAGACGGGAACATACACTCATATAGCTACATCTAACTACAAATATTATCACATACATACACTAATCGATAGATACAAACAATATACAGCACATTACCTACACAAATCAGATTTTTAGTAGGAAATGAACACAATTTAGCTATTTTTTTCACACAAGAACATGACGTCACTCACTTTACGCTCAAAACAAGTGTTGGATTTTATTTCTCAACAAATTTTTCTCCTCCATTGACTTCTATGGGGAAGACGTGCTCGTGCACGTGACAGGCAGATTTACCTAATGCACGTAAAATGCGTAGACAAGAAAACTCGTAATACCAGTATTACAATTGTGAAACTAACTCATTGTTTCTTGCGTTAGTCCCGCTCTGACAAATAGATCAAGAAATTACTGTTTCCCTATGGAGTTATGGCTTTTACTTGTGTGAACATCACTACCACATCACATTCTTAAAGGAAATTACATTACATCAACTACAAATCACCATCAACAATACGAAATTGGTTGGAAAAATTACATCTTATTTAAACGGACAGAAAAATAATTATTACATTTCATTATTCACAAACAGTAGAGAATTGTAAACAAGTCGCATTTGCCTCTATTATAACATTTAATTTATTCAACTCATATGCCTGGATGAACAGCATATCTACATAGGTTCACCACATGAGGATTGATGGATGCACATACATGGCTTTTGTCATTGACTCATACATGTGCATTGATATTATGGCCAAAAAACACATATAAACAATGAACACATTTACATCATACAACTACATTGGAAGGTTGCTTAAAGGGACATTATACACTCAAAAAATATGGGGTATTCAAATAAAGAATAAAAAAAAAATAAAGTTTGTAATTGACATGTTTTAGCAATTTTTCTGCTAAAGCTTCTAAAATTGATGATAAATTGTCACTACATAAGAATACGTTCGTAGGACACACTAGCTACAAAGCAAGGAGTTTTTCCTCGCTCCCTAGCTAGTGTCCTTATAGCCACTTTTAAAACTCCTTGCTTTGTAGCTAGTGTGTCCTACGAACGTATTCTTATGTAGTGACAATTTATCAGCAATTTTAGAAGCTTTAGCAGAAAAAATGCTAAAACATGTCAATTACAAACTTTCGGCTAGATTTAGAGTTTGGCGACCAAAGGGGTGCGTTAGCTACGCATGCTTTTTTCCCCCGCACCTTTTAAATACCGCTGGTATTTAGAGTTCACAGAATGGTTGGGTTTTCAGTGCGTTAGGCTCCAAAAAGGGAGCGTAGAGCATAATTTAACGCCACTGCAACTATAGATACCAGCGGTGCTTACGGACGCGGCCAGCTTCAAAAACGTGCTCGTGCACGATTCCCCCATAGAAAACAATGGGGCCATTAGAGCTGGAAAAAAACCTAACACCTGCAAAAAAGCAGAGTTCAGCTCCTAACGCAGCCCCATTGTTTTCTATGGGGAAACACTTCCTACGTCTGCACCTAACACCCTAACATGAACCCCGAGTCTAAACACCCCTAACCTTACACTTATTAACCTCTAATCTGCCGCCCCCGCTATCGCTGACACCTGCATATTCTTTTTAACCCCTAATCTGCCGCTCCGTAAACCGCTGCTACCTACATTATCCCTGTGTACCCCTAATCTGCTGCCCCTAACACCGCCGACCCCTATATTATATTTATTAACCCCTAATCTGCCCCCCTCAACGTCGCCTCCACCTGCCTACACTTATTAACCCCTAATCTGCCGAGCGGACCGCACCGCTACTATAATAAAGTTATTAACCTCTAATCCGCCTCACTCCCGCCTCAATAACCCTATAATAAATAGTATTAACCCCTAATCTGCCCTCCCTAACATCGCCGACACCTAACTTCAATTATTAACCCCTAATCTGCCGACCGAATCTCGCCGCTACTGTAATAAATGGATTAACCCCTAAAGCTAAGTCTAACCCTAACCCTAACACCCCCCTAAGTTAAATCTAATTTAAATCTAACGAAATAAATTAACTCTTATTAAATAAATTATTCCTATTTAAAGCTAAATACTTACCTGTAAAATAAACCCTAATATAGCTACAATATAAATTATAATTATATTATAGCTATTTTAGGATTTATATTTATTTTACAGGTAACTTTGTATTTATTTTAACCATGTACAATAGCTATTAAATAGTTAAGAACTATTTAATAGCTAAAATAGTCAGAATAATTACAAAATTACCTGTAAAATAAATCCTAACCTAAGTTACAATTAAACCTAACACTACACTATCAATAAATTAAATAAAATACCTACAATTATCTACAATTAAACCTAACACTACACTATCAATAAATTAATTAAATACAATATCTACAAATAAATACAATTAAATAAACTAACTAAAGTACAAAAAATAAAAAAGAACTAAGTTACAAAAAATAAAAAAATATTTACAAACATTAGAAAAAAATTACAACAATTTTAAACTAATTACACCTACTCTAAGCCCCCTAATAAAATAACAACGACCCCCAAAATAAAAAAATGCCCTACCCTATTCTAAATTACAAAAGTTCAAAGCTCTTTTACCTTACCAGCCCTTAAAAGGGCCCTTTGCGGGGCATGCCCAAAAGAATTCAGCTCTTTTGCCTGTAAAAAAAAACATACAATACCCCCCCAACATTACAACCCACCACCCACATACCCCTAATCTAACCCAAACCCCCCTTAAATAAACCTAACACTAAGCCCCTGAAGATCTTCCTACCTTGTCTTCACCATACCAGGTATCACCGATCGTTCCAGGCTCTGAAATCTTCATCCAAGCCCAAGCGGGGGCTAGACATCCATCATCCGATGGCTGAAGAAGTCCAGAAGAGGCTCCAAAGTCTTCATCCTATCCGGGAAGAAGACTAGATCCGGACCGGCAACCATCTTCTTCCAAGCGGCATCTTCTATCTTCATCCGATGAGGACCGGCTCCATCTTGAAGACCTCCAACGCGGACCCATCTTCTTCTTCCGACGACTTCCCGACGAATGACGGTTCCTTTAAGGGACATCATCCAAGATGGCGTCCCTCGAATTCCGATTGGCTGATAGGATTCTATCAGCCAATCGGAATTAAGGTAGGAAAATTCTGATTGGCTGATGGAATCAGCCAATCAGAATCAAGTTCAATCCGATTGGCTGATTCAATCAGCCAATCAGATTGAGCTCGCATTCTATTGGCTGTTCCGATCAGCCAATAGAATGCAAGCTCAATCTGATTGGCTGATCGGATCAGCCAATCGGATTGAACTTGATTCTGATTGGCTGATTCCATCAGCCAATCAGAATTTTCCTACCTTAATTCCGATTGGCTGATAGAATCCTATCAGCCAATCGGAATTCGAGGGACGCCATCTTGGATGACGTCCCTTAAAGGAACCGTCATTCGTCGGGAAGTCGTCGGAAGAAGAAGATGGGTCCGCGGTGGAGGTCTTCAAGATGGAGCCGGTCCTCATGGGATGAAGATAGAAGATGCCGCTTGGAAGAAGATGGTTGCCGGTCCGGATCTACTCTTCTTCCCGGATAGGATGAAGACTTTGGAGCCTCTTCTGGACTTCTTCAGCCGTCGGATGATGGATGTCTAGCCCCCGCTTGGGCTTGGATGAAGATTTCGGAGCCTGGAACGATCGGTGATACCTGGCAGGGTGAAGACAAGGTAGGAAGATCTTCAGGGGCTTAGTGTTAGGTTTATTTAAGGGGGGTTTGGGTTAGATTAGGGGTATGTGGGTGGTGGGTTGTAATGTTGGGGGGGGGTATTGTATGTTTTTTTTTTTACAGGCAAAAGAGCTGAATTCTTTGGGGCATGCCCCGCAAAGGGCCCTTTTAAGGGCTGGTAAGGTAAAAGAGCTTTGAACTTTTGTAATTTAGAATAGGGTAGGGCATTTTTTTTATTTTGGGGGTCTTTGTTATTTTATTAGGGGGCTTAGAGTAGGTGTAATTAGTTTAAAATTGTTGTAATTTTTTTTATTGTTTGTAAATATTTTTTTATTTTTTGTAACTTAGTTCTTTTTTATTTTTTGTACTTTAGTTAGTTTATTTAATTGTATTTATTTGTAGGAATTGTATTTAATTTATTTATTGATAGTGTAGTGTTAGGTTTAATTGTAGATAATTGTAGGTAGTTTATTTAATTAATTTATTGATAGTGTAGTGTTAGGTTTAATTGTAACTTAGGTTAGGATTTATTTTACAGGTAATTTTGTAATTATTTTAACTAGGTAGCTATTAAATAGTTATTAACTATTTAATAGCTATTGTACCTGGTTAAAATAATTACAAAGTTGCCTGTAAAATAAATATTAATCCTAAAATAGCTAAGTTATAATTATAATTTATATTGTAGCTATATTAGGATTTATTTTACAGGTAAGTATTTAGATTTAAATAGGAATAATTTATTTAATAAGACTTAATTTATTTCGTTAGATAAAAATTATATTTAACTTAGGGGGGTGTTAGTGTTAGGGTTAGAATTAGCTTAAGGGGTTAAACAATTTATTAGAGTAGCGGTGAGCTCCGATCGGAAGATTAGGGGTTAATACTTGAAGTTAGCTGTCGGCGATGTAAGGGAGGACAGATTAGGGGTTAATACTATTTATTATAGGGTTATTGAGGCGGGAGTGAGGCGGATTAGGGGTTAATACATTTATTATACTAGCGGTGAGCTCCGGTCGGCAGATTAGGGGTTAATAATTGTAGGTAGCTGGCGGCGACATTGTGGGGGCAGATTATGGGTTAATAAATATAATATAGGGGTCGGCGGTGTTAGGGGCAGCAGATTAGGGGTACATAGGGATAACGTAGTTGGCGGCGGTGTACGGAGCGGCAGATTAGGGGTTAAAAAATTTAAATATAGTGGCGGCGATGTGGGGGGACCTCGGTTTAGGGGTACATAGGTAGTTTATGGGTGTTAGTGTACTTTAGAGCACAGTAGTTAAGAGCTTTATGAACCGGCGTTAGCCCAGAAAGCTCTTAACTACTGACTTTTTTCTGCGGCTGGAGTTTTGTCGTTAGATTTCTAACGCTCACTTCAGCCACGACTATAAATACCAGCGTTAGAAAGATCCCATTGAAAAGATAGGATACGCAATTGACGTAAGGGGATCTGCGGTATGGAAAAGTCGCGGCTGGAAAGTGAGCGTTAGACCCTTTAATGACTGGCTCCAAATACCAGAGGGCGGTAAAAACCAGCATTAGGAGCCTCTAACGCTGGTTTTGACGGCTACCGCCCAACTCTAAATCTAGGCCTGTATTTTTTTTTAATTCTTTATTTGAATACCCCATATTTTTTGAGTGTATAATGTCCCTTTAACATTAGATTCTCTCTATGAATCATGAAACATAAAATATGGATTTAGTGTCCCTTTAACATCACAATTCACACATAATATACCATTATGAATTACATACAATAAGAACAGATCATTAGAACAGATTACAGCTGTCACTTTTTTGGAAGGAACAACAATGCTATACTGCTTTATATAAGTCAGCATATGTGGGAGAGAATCACCATACATACATATGTGTACATAACACGCATCACACAACAACAAAGCACACATTTATATATGAATCAGCACACAATAACAATGTTGTAAAATACAACAACAGAATGAAGATTTGCTAACTAGACAGGCAGGTTGCTAATATGATGACGTCATTATAAGCTTCAACCATAAAGATTACAGCTTTTGGACTGTACCGCCCCTTTCAGAAGTTTCTCACTCAATACTGCAATATTACATATACGTAAACGAAAGTTTGGAAGATTTTCATTATTATAGCGATTTCAATGGGACGCGTACAATATTGACATCTCACAAATCACTTATATATACAATATTATAGATGTCAGCCGGAAGATCTTCATTGTTATTACGATTTCAATGGGACGCGTACAATATTGACATCTCACCAATCACTTATATATAGAAGATAATAGATGTCAGCAGTTACTTTATCGTTTTTTAACCCCTTAATGACCACAGCACTTTTCCATTTTCTGACCGTTTGGGACCAAGGCTATTTTTACATTTCTGCAGTGTTTGTGTTTAGCTGTAATTTTACTCTTACTCATTTACTGTACCCACACATATTATATACCGTTTTTCTCGCCATTAAATGGACTTTCTAAAGATACCATTATTTTCATCATATCTTATAATTTACTATAAAAAAAAATATAAAATATGAGGAAAAAATGGAAAAAAACACACTTTTTCTAACTTTGACCCCCAAAATCTGTTACACATCTGCAACCACCAAAAAACACTCATGCTAAATAGTTTCCAAATTTTGTCCTGAGTTTACAAATACCCAATGTTTACATGTTCTTTGCTTTTTTTTGCAAGTTATAGGGCAATAAGCACAAGTAGCACTTTGCTATTTCCAAACCACTTTTTTTCAAACTTAGTGCTAGTTACATTGGAACACTGATATCTTCCAGGAATCCCTGAATATCCCTTGACATGTATATATTTTTTTTTAGAAGACATCCTAAAGTATTGATCTAGGCCCATTTTGGTATATTTCATGCCACCATTTCACCGCCAAATGCGATCAAATAAAAAAAATTGTTCACTTTTTCACACATTTTGTTACAAACTTTAGGTTTCTCACTGAATTTATTTACAAACAGCTCATGCAATTATGGCACAAATGGTTGTAAATGCTTCTCTGCAATCCCCTTTTTTCATAAATAGCAGACATATATGGATTTGGTGTTGCTTTTTGGTAATTAGAAGGCCGCTAAATGCCACTGCGCACCACACGTGTATTATGCCCAGCAATGAAGGGGTTAATTAGGGAGCATGTAGGGAGCTTGTAGGGTTAATTTTAGCTTTATTGTAGTGTAGTAGACAACCCTAAGTATTGATATAGGCCCATTTTGGTATATTTCATGCCACCATTTCAACGCCAAATGCGATTAAATAAAAAAAAAAGTAAAATTTTTCACAATTTTAGGTTTCTCACTGAAATCATTTACAAACAGCTTGTGCAATTATGGCACAAATGGTTGTAAATGCTTCTCTGGGATCCCCTTTGTTGAGAAATAGCAGACATACATGGCTTTGGCGTTGCTTTTTGGTAATTAGAAGGCCGCTAAATGCCGCTGCGCATCACACGTGTATTATGGCTAGCAGTGAAGGGGTTAATTAGGTAGCATGTAGGGAGCTTGCAGGGTTAATTTTAGCTTTAGTGTAGAGATCAGCCTCCCACCTGACACATTACACCCCCTGATCCCTCCCAAACAGCTCTCTTCCCTCCCCCACCCCACAATTGTCCCCGCCATGTTAAGTACTGGCAGAAAGTCTGCCAGTACTAAAAAAAAAAGCTATCCTTGATAAAAAATAAATTTAAAAAAAGGCATATTTACATATGCTGCTCTGGAGGATCCCCCCTTAGCCCCCAACCTCCCTGATACCCCCCAAACAGCTCTTTACCCATCCCCCTCTAACTTATTAGTAGCCATCTTTGGTACTGGCAGCTGTCTGCCAGTACCCAGTTTATAGTAAAACATGTTTTTATTATTTTTTTAAAATAATTTTCTGTAGTGTAGCTTGCCCCCCCCAAAAGACCAACCCACCACCCCTCGCAGATCTCTTAGATCGACATATATTTAAATATATTTGGCAATCACTGCCACTTTTCTCCCATCATTTTTCTGTAGTGTAGCGGTTCCCACCCGCTTCCTACCCCCGCGCGCGCACCCGGCGTTCCCGCCCACGATCCCGCCCCCCTCCACATCATACGGCCCATCGATGGCCGCCCACCCGCCTCCCAGACTGGCTCCCACCCACCAACGAAACCGGCCATCGATGTCCGGTACAGAGAGGGCCACAGAGTGGCTCTCTCTGCATCGGATGGCCAAGGGGGGTTATTGCAGGATGCCTCGATGTTGAGGCATCACTGCAATAACCGGAAAGCAGCTGGAAGCGAGCAGGATCGCTTCCAGCTGCTTTCCAGACCAAGGACATACGCCACACGTCCTCGGTCATTAACTGTATTTTTTTTGAGGACGTGTGGCGTACGTCCTTGGTCGTTAAGGGGTTAAACAATATTGCAGCAACATTGATCGATCAGATTCTATGCCTTGTCTATGCACATTATACACAAGTATGCACTTTCATATTAGCGTGGACGTGTGCTTTTTACTATAAGATCGCGTTTAATTAATTAATTAAGTATTTGTTACACATATGAACAAACATTACGAAGATGCACTGTAAATGTTAGATTTTACACTTTCACATTACGATTTATTGGGGGAAATTTTTTTTAACCAAACAACTTAAAAAAATGCCCACTTTGAAAGCATTTGCGCCGCTCACATACAATCAAGTGAATACAATCAGCAATCATTACGAACACGCTACCATTGGACATATTGCACTATAAATCCCCCAAACAACATGGCCAAAGCGTCCCTTGTGATCGACATTGCATCAAATCGCTTTTGTGTTTTTGCATACCTTGTTACTCCTTGTGTGTTTGCTCTGCTGTTTGGCTTTGTGCTGCTTAGCTTGGCAAATATGGATGATCCGCAGTTAGTTGCTGCTGGTGCTGTTGCACCAGTGGTGTTCAATAGAATCAGGCGAATTCGGCGGCTCCAAGAGAGACGTAGGGCTCGTCTGGTTAGAGGTCCTCCTGTTCACAGGGTGAGGCCCACCTTGGGTAACATGAGTGACTTCGAGGTTTATGACAAGTATAGGCTCAATCGCAAATAGCTCATTAGCCTTTACAATGTTCTTAAACCTCATATGGAGCCACATAGACGTATGCGAACTGCAATCCCTGGCATGACCAAGATGCTAAGTTGCATACACGTCCTGGCCTCCGGAAGTTTTCAATCCGGAGAGGGGTACATGCATGGGCTGTCTCAGGGTACCTTCTCTGTGGTTTTTGACAACTTTCTGGATGCCATGGTATGAGTCAGTAAGCGTTACATAGGATTCCCTCAAAATGATGGCGATTGGAGGCGCCTGAAGAGGGAATTGTTTGCAATAGCTTGAATGCCCAATGTCTTGGGAGCAATAGATTGCACCCACATTGCGCTGTGTGCTCCAGAAGATGACTTGCCCTTCTGAAATCGCAAACACTTCCATAGTCTCAACGTGCAGTTTATACAAGAAAGAAAAAGTCAGATGCGCCTCTATAGTGATAATATTAAAATGTGAATACTGTCAACAATGATACACATGTGCCGTGCAACATTAAATTAAAATACAAATACCCAACTCATAAGAAAAAATTGGAATTCCTTCAAAATGAAGATAAATAATATATATCACAAAACAGATAAAACAATATATATATAAAATCCGTATGGGTACAAAACCCACAAGGGTTGTGGGATGGATAGTGATAATAACAGTCTCAAAGGGTTAACTGATAGATAGACCTTATAGTCCAATGATGAAAGTAAATTCTGTATGGCTGCAAACACTTCTTCCAGAACTTGAAGGCAGTTCAAGCGGAACAAATCTGTGCAAAGGACGATATAGAAGAAGAAGAAGGCGCCAACATAGTGTGATTCAGTATAAAAAAATTGTCAATTGTCAATTAAATGGTTGAAGTGCATTCTCTATCTGTCCATTTAAGCTAGGACATGCTACATATCTGTTTGGAGATAAAACTAGACATTTGCTGAAATAGAAAGAAATGGTTAAATTGCATCCTCGAGCTGCACATTACACAAACACAACTGTTTTTGAAGATTACAGTGGCAATTGCCTAATTAACAATGTTGTGCACAAATACTCACCAACGAGCCACCCAGGGGGAAACTGTCTGGCCTCAAACTTTCACCACAGGGACGACTGTCTGAGGATGCGGGCATCATGACAAGCCCCGCCGAAATTCGCACACACGTGCTTAATCCTCATCCGTGCATCGCAAACAAACTGCACGTTGAAAGGACGATATAGAAGAAGAAGGCGCCAACATAGTGTGATTCAGTATAAAAAAATTCTCAATCCCCACGCATTAAAATAATCGTACTTACAAGAAGTAAGGCACTTGATAAGTGCCACACAGGCCTTCTGGAACATTAACAGCTGTCCAGGTAGCTGCTCTCTCGTCACACAGGTGAACCTCTTGGTGCAGTAACTCTCCTGTTAACCGGTGGCACCCAGGATCCCTGTAGCTTTATATCCTGTAGTTCTTTTTTCCTTGGAATAGTCGCCCTCTAATATTAGTTACCCAACCAGATGGGATAACAGCGTAGCAACAGGATGCTCCAGGAGACTGAAGTCCAGTAGAAGGATTTTACTTTTTCATCTTCTCCTGACCCTCATCCTATTACAGTGGGTCCATGGGTGGTTTCCAAATTTTTTGGCACTCAGATTAAGCTGCAAATAGCCTTCTGCACCCTTTCAGCAGGAATGGTAAAAAAACATTATTCTAAAATGAATATTTTTTTTCTGCCCACTTTGAAATGGCTGCCAAGCTCCGCCCACTGATGACATCCAATCTGAGCTGCATTTAGAAGCTTTCAGTTTAGCTCTGTTGAAAAGGTAGCAGGAAAGCCCACTGCAAGTGGGAAATAAGACCCTCCCCCTTCTTTTGCATATGAAAAGACCCTTTACACAAACAGGAGCAAGCTGGAGAAGGTAGCTGACGGTATTCACATCAAACTTTGGGGCTTGGTTAGGAGGTTAGAAGCTCCCAGTTTAGCTCTGTTGATGATGTTAGGCGATGAAACCCATTGAAAGGTAGTGTTTTTCCAATGCATTGGGTGCCATCGGTTAACAGGAGAGTTACTGCACCAAGAGGTTCACCTGTGTGACGAGAGAGCAGCTACCTGGACAGCTGTTAATGTTCCAGAAGGCCTGTGTGGCACTTATCAAGTGCCTTACTTCTTGTAAGTACGATTATTTTAATGCGTGGGGATTGAGAATTTTTTTATACTGAATCACACTATGTTGGCGCCTTCTTCTTCTATATCGTCCTTTCAACGTGCAGTTTGTTTGCGATGCACGGATGAGGATTAAGCACGTGTGTGCGAATTTCGGCGGGGCTTGTCATGATGCCCGCATCCTCAGACAGTCGTCCCTGTGGTGAAAGTTTGAGGCCAGACAGTTTCCCCCTGGGTGGCTCGTTGGTGAGTATTTGTGCACAACATTGTTAATTAGGCAATTGCCACTGTAATCTTCAAAAACAGTTGTGTTTGTGTAATGTGCAGCTCGAGGATGCAATTTAACCATTTCTTTCTATTTCAGCAAATGTCTAGTTTTATCTCCAAACAGATATGTAGCATGTCCTAGCTTAAATGGACAGATAGAGAATGCACTTCAACCATTTAATTGTCTTTCTGCAAATGTCTAGTTTTAGCTCCAAACAGATATGTAGCATGTCTTAGCTAAAATGGGCAGCTCTAGGATGCAATTTAACCATTTCTTTCTCTTTTAGCAAATGTCTGGTTTATGCGAAATACGCATATGTAGCATGTCTTAGCTTAAATGGGTAGATAGAGAATGCGCTTTAACCATTTAATTGTCTCTTTCCGCAAATGTCTAGTTTTAGCTCCAAACAGATATGTAGCATGTCTTAGTTTAAATGGGTAGATAGAGAATGCACTTCAACCATTTAATTGTCTCTTTCCGCAAATGTCTAGTTTTAGCTCCAAACAGATATGTAGCATGTCTTAGTTTAAATGGGCAGCTCTAGGGTGCAATTTAGCAATTTCTTTCTCTTTTAGCAAATGTCTGGTTTATGCGAAATACACATATGTAGCATGTCTTAGCTTATATGGGCAAATAGAGAATGCACTTTAACCATTTAATTGTCTCTTTCCGCAAATGTCTAGTTTTAGCTCTAAACAGATATGTAGCATGTCTTAGTTTAAATGGGCAGCTCTAGGATGCAATTTAACCATTTCTTTCTCTTTTAGCAAATGTCTGGTTTATGCAAAATACGCATATGTAGCATGTCCTAGCTTAAATGGGCAGATAGAGAATGCGCTTCAACCATCTAATTGTCTTTCAGCAAATGTCTATTTTAGGGGATTTTCGTGTACACAAATTAATTGTCTTTTAATATAATAATTTGAACTATATTTTTAATATTTGTCATTTTGTTATGTTCTTTATTTATAGGTGACTCGGGTTACATGAGCCGGCCTTGGCTCATTACGCCGTTGCGTAACCCCATGGACGAGGCCCAGGAGCACTACAATCGGGCGCACAAGCGGACTAGGGCTGTAGTGGAGAGGATGTTTGGGCTCCTCAAAATGCGGTTACGATGCCTGGACAGGTCTGGAGGAGCCCTCCAATACAGCCCTAGTAAGGTGGCGAAGATCGTTATAGCCTGCAGCGTCCTGCATAACATTGCTCAGCGGGCTGGGATGCTGCAGGCCGTCCAGGCGCCCTGGGACCTCCTCCAAGATGAGGAGGACTACCCTGTTCTAGAGGGGCCATTCCAGGACGAGGGGCTCAATGTCAGAGCAAATATCATCAACCGCCACTTCAGACGGTAAATACTAGAAGTTATATAGGAGCATTGCGAATATGTGTGAATTTTAGGGAAATGAGAAGTAGAGAATTGTGCAAACATGTTAGGATTGTTTATCAAATGATTATAACAAAATATAATTTAATATTATTATTATCATAGGTAATTTAGGCATCAGATGGTTCTGGCAGTGGGTCCTGTAATGACTTTGCCACCTGGTTTTCAAAGACAACATCAGATGGTAAGTATAAATATTCTGACTCAGATAGTTGTAATAATGATCTATCCCTTGCTGAGACCTCTATGCCTGGCCTGTATAAGAAGATACAATCACTGCAGACAATCCTTGTCAGATAGCTGAACTCACCAATACCTTGTTCATCCACAAAGTTGCTTTATTCTGAATATCAGGTTACAGCAGATAATGAATACAGCAGATGAATGAATGGTTAAAGTATTTTGCGGTCAAAAGATGATACTGATCGTAGCTTGCAATGTATTAACATGAGTGCTTGTTACATGAGGCTGTTAGCTGCAGCCATGACACAGGAAAAACATCATAAAACTACAAGGGCGGAGCAATACACAAAAAGGAAATGCATAGTAAGGTCAGAGGGTAAGACATTCAAGAAAACAGGAGCATTACCAAAAAGTGTCAGTAGATGGCAGTACAGAACAAACACAGGGAAACCTTGAGAACAATAGCATAAAAATATATGATTTCTTAACTATAACAACATGAACATAACAGAGGCTATGTAATATTCTATGCCTCATTGAGGCAGCACACTCCCCGTCTGGCATAATAAATGTCACTATTTAAATCCTAACGGAAGTTATGCATAATAATGTAATTTGCAGAGACATCTTGAAGACCTGAAAGATATAAGGAGAACATACATATAATGCAAGAACAACTATAATATAAACTTCAAGTTGTGTCAATTAAAGTTCGAGATACTTCCTTCTTGAAGTCACAGGAAGAATCCAATAGCATACATAAGTAAGTTCAGTCTCCAAAGGGCAAGAGCAAGATAAGTTCTGTGATCGGTCTGATGAAAGTTTTTATAGTCCCTTGTCTTGCAACTTTCACCTCCACCTTACGCACCTTTCCATCATCACTAGGAATGCTCTTTATAATCAGTCCCATGGGCCATTCGATTCTTTCAGCTTGCTGGTCCTTGAGGAGAACAAGATCTCCAACCTTGATGTTAGGGTTCAGACGTTGCCATTTCCTGCGTCCTTGCAGAGTAGAGAGATACTCCATCTTCCAACGATTCCAGAAGCAGTTGGCAAGGTGTTGTACTCGCTTCCACTGATTGTAGCACAGATTTCCTGTTTTAAAGTCTCCAGGTGGAACAGGAACAGACCCAAGCTTCTGGGTAAGAAGAGTAGCTGGAGAAAGGAGAATTGGGGCCTCTGGATCTACAGAAACTGGAACAAGTGGTCTTGAATTGATTATGGCAGATGCTTCTGCCAGGAAGGTGGTTAGAATCTCATGGGTGAGTCTTGTGGATTTCAAGTCCATAAGCATGGAGTCCAGTATTTTACGTGTGATGCCTATCATTCTCTCCCAGGAGCCACCCATATGGGAAGAATGAGGAGGATTGAAAATCCATGTATAGCCCCTATCAGCTAAAAGGTCTTGAATTGGCCTAGAGTTGAGATGTAGCTCTCGACAGGCTCCAACGAAATTAGTTCCACAGTCAGATCTTAATGTTTTGACTGGTCCTCTGATGGCAAGAAATCGCCTTAGAGCATTTATGAAGCTTGAGGCATCCATATTTTCTATTACTTCAATGTGTACTGCACGCACACTCATGCAAGTGAACAGCACTGCCCATCGTTTGCTATTTGCTTGGCCACCTCGAGTTCTGCGGACTGTTACCATCCATGGTCCGAAGACATCCAAACCAACATGAGTGAAAGGTGGGTCAGTACTTAACCTGTCAGCTGGCAAATCTGACATTTGTTGTTGCTGATGTTTACCTCTTAGTTTACGGCACTGAACACAGCTATGCAGTGTAGCTGTGATCTGTCTTTTTGCTCCCATAATCCAAAGGCCTGCAGCTCTTATGGCACCCTCTGTGAAATGTCTACCTTGGTGCTTAACCCCTTCATGGTAGTGCCGTATGAGCAAAGTGGTGATATGATTGCGAGCGGGTATAATGAGAGGATTCTGTTCTTGACCTCCCAACTTAGCCTTGTTTAATCGTCCTCCAACCCTTAACATGCCATCATCGTCAATGAATGGATTCAGGTTAGCTATAGGACTGTTTTTTGGAATGCCCCTCTTGTCACGTATACATTTACTTTCTGAGCCAAAGACATCCTGTTGTACACTGCGTATTATGAACAGTTCACTTTCAGCAATATCCTTTGCAGAAAGAAACCTTTGGCACACGTGCCAACCTTGACAGTGAATATCTGTGGGCTTTGTGTGAAAGCAGTGTGCAATGTGGACTAACCTTGCAATGGTACGTACAAGCCTTGTCCACTTGGAGAAACGTTCAAAGCGTTGACAGCCCAAGACGAGTCTTTGTTCAGTTCTGGTGACAAGGGTTTTTACTTCAGGACGAATCTCTGGATCGTTGTCAGGTTCTAGAAGACTGAAGACATCAGCTGTGGTTTCTTCTGGATGATCTAGCAGGAATTCAGGGCCTGTTAACCAAGAAGAATTTGCAAAGACACTTGCAGACACTGGCCTGGTGGCATGATCTGCAGGATTAATTTCAGATGGAACATAATGCCATTGATTGGGCTTAGATGATTTCCTGATTCTTTCTACACGGTTGCTGACATAGACATAGAAACGTTTAGTCTGGTTGTATATGTAGCCCAGAACAACTTTGCTATCTGTGTAGAACTTGACGTCGTCTATCTGAATGTCTAGCTCCCGCAGAATGAAATCTGCAATTTCTACAGCTAGCACGGTCCCACAAAGTTCAAGTCTGGGAATTGTGTGTTCAGGCTTAGGAGCTAACTTAGCTTTCCCAAACAGAAAACCTATATGGGTTTGATTAAAAGAGTCTCTTACCTTGAGGTAGGCAACAGCTGCTATGGCCTCAGTAGAGGCATCTGAGAAAATGTGAAGCTCTTTTCTCTGACATGTAGCAATGGAAGCTGAAGTGTAGCAACGTGGTATACAAATTCCATCTAAGGCATGTAGAGAATGTTTCCAGGACTCCCACCTTGAAAGCTTGTCTATCGGTAGTGGAGCATCTCAATCTGTAATAGTCTCTGAGAGCTGTCTTAATAGGGCTTTTCCTTGTATGGTAATGGGGGCTACAAATCCCAGTGGATCGTATAGACTGTTCACCACCGACAGAACACCACGTTTGGTAAATGGCTTATCTGCAGAGCTGACTTGAAAGCCAAAGGTGTCCTTTAACAAGTCCCACCGTATGCCCAGACTTCTCTGTACAGGTGGAATGTCCATTCCCAGATTTAAGTCTTTAAACCCTGTGGCATGGTCGCCAGGTTGAAAGGCCTTCATAACAGCAACACTATTTGAAGCAATCTTGTGTAGTCTGAGGTTAGCTTCAGAAAGCATACCTTGTGTCCTTTGGAGCAGATCTATGGCTTCTCCATCTACAGGTAAAGATTTAAGTCCATTGTCAACATAGAAGTCTCTCTCAACGAAGTGTCGAGCATCCACACCATACTCCTTTTCTCCGTCAAGAGCAGTTCTTCGTAAACCGTATGTTGCAACCGCAGGTGAAGGGCTATTTCCGAAAACATGTACCTTCATGCGGTACTCAATCATTTCATTGTCCATGTTGTTGTCACGGTACCACAGAAACCTTAGGAAGTTCCTATGGTCTTCTTGTACAACGAAGCAATGAAACATTTGTTCAATATCAGCAGTTATGGCAACTGGCTCTCTTCTGAACCTCATAAGTACACCTACAAGGTTGTTGGTTAGGTTAGGACCAGTGAGAAGAACATCATTCAGGGATATGCCTTGATGCTTGGCACTGGAGTCGAACACTACCCTGATTTGTTTTGGCTTACGTGGATGATACACTCCGAAGAAAGGCAGGTACCAGCACTCTTGGAGTTTTTGTAGTGGTGGAGCTGGTTCGGCATGATCATTGTCAAAGATTCTTTTCATAAAGGTAATGAAATGGTCCTTCATTTCGGGCCTGTTCTTTAGTGTACGTTGAAGTGAGTTGAATCTGGATAGCGCCTGTTCACGATTGTTTGGGAGTTTGACCCTTGCAGCACGAAAAGGCAATGGTGCAACCCAGTTGTTAGATGCGTCCTTGAAGAATTCTTTGTCCATTATTTTGATGAATTCTCTGTCTTCAACTGACAAGGCTATTTTGTTGTCATCACTTGTAGTACAAAACACTGTGGTACCCAGATTGTCGTCACAAAGTATAGGAGTAACATCGGGTATTTGGATGATGTCAGGAGGCTTATCCCTTATCTCATAATGGTGAGAGCACTGTTTGAAGTGGGATGCACGTCCATTTCCTAATATGTAAGTTTTGAAGGAGTGGATCTCAGATGACGTACGCATGCTATTCAAGCATACATCGCCCACTATCACCCAGCCTAGATCAAGTCTTTGTGCATAAGGGGCATCATCTGGTCCATCGCACTGCTTACGTACTTTATGTACTCTGAGAATGTCTCTTCCTAGCAGGACCAAGATTTCTGCATTCATGTCCATTGCCGGAATCTCATCAACAAGGTGCCTTAAGTGAGGATGGTGATAGGCAGCCTCTGGAGTAGGAATCTCTTCCCTTTCGCCTGGTATCTGGTCACACTCGACTAATGTTGGTAGGGGTATGCCTTCATTTCCTTTGATATGAGAGACCATGAATCCATTGGCCCTTCTGCCAAAGGCCTCTACACGACCAGAACAGGTTCTGAGAGTATACGGTGTTGCATTACCCTCTATGCCGAAGATCTCAAAGAATTTAGGCTTAACCAGGGATCTGTTGCTCTGTTCATCTATTATAGCATACATTCTAGCAACTTTCTCAGGTTGATCCTGTGGGTAAATCTTGACTAGACATACCTTGGCACAGCATTTGTAGTCTAAGCCTTCTCCACAGACTTCTGTGCATGCAGAGGAAACACTCGCTGTGACTGGAGCACGACTTTGTTGCTCCCCGCCATGAATTGCGACAGGGGTGGAGTCAGTTAGCTGCTGTGGGTTGTCTCGAAGTGGAGTAGGATGCATAGCTGTAACGTGTCTGTCGCTACTGCATTCTGTGCACTTTATAACATCTTTACAGTCTTTAGCAAAGTGACCATAAGAAGCACAACACCTATAGCATACTCCAAGTTTCTGGAGAATCTCCCTGCGCTCTTGTAAAGTCTTTGCCCTAAACCCACGACATTTCTTAAGAGGGTGAGGCTTCCTGTGAATAGGGCACTGACGATTAGGGTCTTTATCTCTCTCGCCTGAGTCACTCTGGTTTGCAGGAGAGGATACGGGTGATGAGATGTCTGTCCTTTTAACAGATATTGCTCTATTAAAGTCTCTACGTTTAGCTGCCATGTTATCATACCTTGATGATGTTGGTAAGGATGATGAAGCAGGCAAGTTGGGTTCACAGAAGCTGAAGCTGGGATCGTTTCTCATCCAGGCTTGATCGCTGATGTACCTGCAAAAGTATGAAAATGGAGGAAAGGATACGTTATAGTCTCTTTTGTATCTTGAGCCCTGTTGTGCCCATTTCTCTTGCAGGTTATATGGCAGTTTAGACACCACAGGATTGACACCATGAGCAGTGTCCAAAAAGCTTAGTCCAGGTAAACGTGGGTCTGTCTTTGCCAACTCTAGCTCCATGAGGAGGTCACTTAATTCTTGGAGCTTGCGATAGTCTTTGTTTCCTATTTTTGGGAAGTTTTGCAGTCTCTTGAACAGAGCACTTTCTATGGCTTCAGAGCTACCATAGGCTTGCTCAAGTCTTGCCCATGCAGCAACAAGGCCTGCATCTGGGTGGTCAACATGTACTGTTCTCAGTCTTTTAACATGATCTGCAGATTCCGGCCCCAGCCACTTTATGAGCAAATCAAGTTCCTCCTTGGTTGTAAGGTCGAGATCAGCGGTAGCAGCCTTAAAGGTTGATCTCCAGGCCCTGTAGCTCTCTGGACAGTCGTCAAACCTTGAGAGGCTTGTGTTAATGAGCTCACGGCGTATCATGTATCTGGCAAAGTCAGTCAAGTCTGATTTCTCACTCTTTGGTGCCAAAGTAACTTGAGGAACCCCTTGGGTGTGAAAGTTCTTTGGTGAAGAAGGGTGAAGTTTACCAGGATAAAATGATGTTGCAAGAGCATTCAACTGTGGTGTAGTCTCTAAGGCTTCTGCTAGCTGTGGCTTGAGCTGCGGCTTGTCACTGGAAGTCACCTTATTGTCAGCGGGAGGTGATGCGGTTTGCTGCTTAGATGCACTTGTGTTGTGGATTTGAAGAGGCTCAGGCATTTGGTGCTGAGAGGTCTCTGTGTTGAGATTGAGAACGATGGTCTTAGTAGTAGGCACAGGAGATGACTCTGTATCGTTGCAAATATTATGCTTTAGCACGTATTTACTAGTGCGTTCAACTGGGTCTTCCAGATCTGCTGGGATATGGTAATCTGAATTAGTACTTTCTCCCATTGCTTGTTCAAGGACTTTCAGCCTTGCTAGGGCTGCTGCTTCTTTCTTTTCCATTTGCAAAACCTTTATTTGGGAATCCACCTTTGCTTGCTGGGCAGCCATTTGTGCTTCCTGGGCAGCCCTTTGAGCTTTGCTTTGTGCTTCCTGGGCAGCCATTTGTGCTTTGCTTTGTGCTTCCATTTCTGCTTGCTGGGCAGCCATTTGTGCTTCCTGGGCAGCCATTTGTGCTTCCTGGGCAGCCCTTTGTGCTTTGCTTTGGGCTTCCATTTCTGCTTCCCTTCTGATAAAGGAGCTTTGCACTTTTTTTGATTCCGCATCAGCACGGGCCTCTATTAGCTTGTCGCTTAATGTTGAACTTCTGGAGCGAGAGGATCTAGAAGAACGTGCAGTGAGCTTAGTTGATGTGGATCTATGAGATCTGGTCTCCTGCAGTTGAGCAATGCGGAACTCTGCCTTTTCTTTAGCCGTTTGCACTAAGAGATCTCTATGTTGGTCCAGTGCATCAGTCCTAGTCAGTTCTGCTGAAGAGTCCTCTATATTAAAGTCCTGTAAGAAGGCTGTGTATTTTGCAGACAGCCGCTGGTAGCGTTCATATGCAGCAGATAGGTGATCTATAGAGTCTCTCAATTTGGCTGGTTGATCATTAAAGTGTGACAAAACTGACATGCATTGTGAAATTCTGTCCCATAGGTCTGACAGATTGCTGGAGTACTCATCTCTAGTGAATTCATAGTTTTCTCTGAGTTTATGTGTCGGTTTTATTGTCCGTTTGGGTCTTACACTCTGTTCAGCAATATCTGCAGGATCTGCTTCCTGTATGTCTGTGGGTTCAGAGGCATGATGTATCTGCGTAGGTTCGGCTATAAAAGAGTGCTCAGAGCCTTGTCTAGACATTTTTTAAAATTTTGCAAAAAATGGTACTGTCTCTTTAAGAAGGCAAACAGCAGCTTAGACAGGTGTGGCAACAGTTCAATGCAGAGAAACAGTTTTCAACATTCAGATGAAGTGCAGTAAACTTGTGCGACATGTGCTTTCACAAGATGGCGGCTGACCTTGAGTTTGATTGCAGATTAAACACACACATATGCATAGCAGGCTGTAGGAATTCTATACATCTTTTGACTATTCTGACTCAGATAGTTGTAATAATGATCTATCCCTTGCTGAGACCTCTATGCCTGGCCTGTATAAGAAGATACAATCACTGCAGACAATCCTTGTCAGATAGCTGAACTCACCAATACCTTGTTCATCCACAAAGTTGCTTTATTCTGAATATCAGGTTACAGCAGATAATGAATACAGCAGATGAATGAATGGTTAAAGTATTTTGCGGTCAAAAGATGATACTGATCGTAGCTTGCAATGTATTAACATGAGTGCTTGTTACATGAGGCTGTTAGCTGCAGCCATGACACAGGAAAAACATCATAAAACTACAAGGGCGGAGTAATACACAAAAAGGAAATGCATAGTAAGGTCAGAGGGTAAGACATTCAAGAAAACAGGAGCATTACCAAAAAGTGTCAGTAGATGGCAGTACAGAACAAACACAGGGAAACCTTGAGAACAATAGCATAAAAATATATGATTTCTTAACTATAACAACATGAACATAACAGAGGCTATGTAATATTCTATGCCTCATTGAGGCAGCACAATAAACAATGTATAGACTGTGGGTGGGGGGAATTTTGCACAATCAGCCATCATATGTCATACATTTTAAAATGTAGTATTTAGTTTACACATTACTAGATTTTTGGATAGTCAGAAAGGGATACTCTAGCAATACTATATGCTTCCAAGTCATATTCCAAGTCATACATCAGCGGTTAGGTCTGCACAATGTATGACTCAGCTTCACACTTGATTGATAGAACATAACACAAGATGCTACACACACTTAGTAAGCTAGTGATCTAAATAGTTTAAGAAATGGTGGGGGGGATGCAGAACTAAGTCACACACTTTTATTAATTATTTGATTTACACTTTTTATTCCATTAGGGAGATGACTTAATCTAAAGACTGAAAGTGAAGAATTCAAGACTGAAAGTGAAGAATCCCAGACTGAAAGTGAAGAATCCCAGTCTGAAAGTGAAGTATACCAATGTGATCATGTCTATGGCATTGTCTTTCAAATGTGCTGACCTTGAAAACCATAAAAGCAACATCCAGCCCTGGGTGCTAAATAGCACTCCAAAAAAAGCTGTGATGTCACCAGAGCCACAGGCAGTTAACCCTTGTTTCTTGCACCCATTCCGGACTGGGGTTAACGGCCTGTGGCTCTGGTGACATCACAGCTTTTTTTGGAGTGCTATTTAGCACCCAGGGCTGGATGTTGCTGAGTCACAGGATATGTACCTGGTCCGGTCTTGGAGTGCAGTTCCCTTCTGTGTTTTTGTATTTCTCTGGGTGATTACATCCACCTGTGCACCCATTCTTTGTTCTCAGTCTGTTTGGCTTTGTGAGCTCAAATGGTGTGGCTGTGTTAGGGACTCAGGCAGTGGAAATGACCTTGACGTGGTGCCTGAGCTTTCCCATTTGGCCAGATGCGGTAACTAACCTTTCCAGTTGTGATTTTATCTTAGCTGTGAGCTAGCTTGTGAGTGCTGGGTGTTTCTATGTGTTGTATTACTTTTTGTTTGTAATCCCCCTTGTTTCTTGCACCCATTCCGGACTGGGGTTAACTGCCTGTGGCTCTGGTGACATCACAGCTTTTTTTGGAGTGCTATTTAGCACCCAGGACTGGATGTTGCTGAGTCACAGGATGTGTACCTGGTCCGGTCTTGGAGTGCAGTTCCCACCCGTGTTTTTGTATTTCTCTGGGTGATTACATCCACCTGTGCACCCCTTCTTTGTTCTCAGTCTGTTTGGCTTTGTGAGCTCGCATGGTGTGGCTGTGTTAGGGACTCAGGCAGTGGAAAGGACCTTGACGTGGTGCGTGAGCTTTCCCATTTGGCCAGATGCGGTAATTAACCTTTCCAGTTGTGATTTTATCTTAGCTGTGAGCTAGCTGGTGAGTGCTGGGTGTTTCTATGTGTTGTATTACTTTTTGTTTGTAATCCCCCTTGTTTCTTGCACCCATTCCGGACTGGGGTTAACTGCCTGTGGCTCTGGTGACATCACAGCTTTTTTTGGAGTGCTATTTAACACCCAGGGCTGGATGTTGCTGAGTCACAGGATGTGTACCTGGTCCGGTCTTGGAGTGCAGTTCCCTTCCGTGTTTTTGTATTTCTCTGGGTGATTACATCCACCTGTGCACCCCTTCTTTGTTCTCAGTCTGTTTGGCTTTGTGAGCTTGCATGGTGTGGCTGTGTTAGGGACTCAGGCAGTGGAAAGGACCTTGACGTGGTGCCTGAGCTTTCACATTTGGCCAGATGTGGTAACTAACCTTTCCAGTTGTGATTTTATCTTAGCTGTGAGCTAGCTGGTAAGTGCTGGTTGTTTCTATGTGTTGTATTACTTTTTGTTTGCAATCCCCCTTGTTTCTTGCACCCATTCCAGACTGGGGTTAACTGCCTGTGGCTCTGGTGATATCACAGCTTTTTTTGGAGTGCTATTTAGCACCCAGGGCTGGATGTTGCTGAGTCACAGGATGTGTACCTGGTCCGGTCTTGGAGTGCAGTTCCCTTCCGTGTTTTTGTATTTCTCTGGGTGATTACATCCACCTGTGCACCCCTTCTTTGTTCTCAGTCTGTTTGGCTTTGTGAGCTCGCATGGTGTGGCTGTGTTAGGGACTCAGGCAGTGGAAAGGACCTTGACGTGGTGCCTGAGCTTCCCCATTTGGCCAGATGCGGTAATTAACCTTTCCAGTTGTGATTTTATCTTAGCTGTGAGCTAGCTGGTGAGTGCTGGGTGTTTCTATGTGTTGTATTACTTTTTGTTTGTAATCCCCCTTGTTTCTTGCACCCATTCCGGACTGGGGTTAACTGCCTGTGGCTCTGGTGACATCACAGCTTTCTTTGGAGTGCTATTTAGCACCCAGGGCTGGATGTTGCTGAGTCACAGGATGTGTACCTGGTCCGGTCTTGGAGTGCAGTTCCCTTCCATGTTTTTATATATATATATATATATATATATATATATATATATATATATATATATATATATATATATATAAACTCGGCAGGCATGACGTCTCCTAGGTTCTCAGGGGTGGAGAGTGCCGCACTAGTCAACGCTGTCGAGGACTTCTAGCCACAGCTGTTTTGGGAACAAGAAGAAGTCGACGAAGCAGAGCATTAGGAAGACCCTCTGGTTGTCTATCACCAATGATGTTAAGTTGGTGTGTGGCATCCAGAGGACCAATGATCAAATCATGCAGAGGTTCGGGGATATGAGGTTGCAGCTAAGCCATAAAGTCGACCAAATGTGGGAGTGGGTACAAGCCCGTCAGAGGGATGGAAAGCAGGTTCCACCCCCACGGAAACTGGGGGTGGAACCTCCTCAATCTCTGGGTCCCCAAAAGATTTAGATCCCCTTGCTCCTCAACTTCTTCTTCCCTCCCAGCTGCTGGATCGGAAATTCCCGACCCGGAGGCTAGTGCAGCTGCTTCTCCGTCCAGTGGCCTGGGAGAAGAAAGTCTAGAGGCTGAACCAGGTAAATATCAGACTTCATATTATATATTAATATTTGAGTATATATTTAATCAATGTGTATATAGTCATATATTCAACCTATATAGATCTCACAACACACGCCACATATGATGTTTAGATATCTGAATTTAGATTCGTCACACATGAAATAGGAATTATGTTTCTTGTGCTATCCAGAATATGCGTCACAGAACGAAAATGGTATTGCGCATCCGTGAAATCCCTATCATCCGCAATTTCATACATTGACTATCAAATCATACCCCAGTTGTAAATATTAATTGTTATCATTCAATATTAACAAATATTCGATTGGAATCTCATAATACACCCAATTTGAAATATATTTGAAGTCTTTAGAAATGATACTTATAACACTACTATATCCAAATCAATTCGGAATCACGAATGCGCAATTCTGCTTTGAATCATTGCGCAATGATCACGAAAGATAGAATTGCGCACACACGTGAACATGTGTTTGCTGTAACAGTGGCCTAACTTTAGACATGTTGATCAAATGTATATGTGAATTAGTATATATGTGAAGAATACAGTATCCTTATTTACCATATTCTACATTATAAAAGCTATACTAGCAAGATCAAAATAAAAATTGAACAATCTCTATCAATTGATGACAATGCAAGATAACACAAAATGACTTAAAGCGACAGTCAACAACATAAAAGATAGAAAATAACAATACATGATCTCTTTATTTATACATTAATTTAGGAAACAATGAACTCACATGAATACAAATATAATTTTACTTTGTCAATTAGAATAGAAAAATCTGATTGTTCGTGTCCATGGCCTGATTTGTATTAATGATATCCAATCCTGATTGAATATTTTACAGATATGGATGTTGTTGCTGGAACCTCGAGCCCGTGTTCGTCACAGCATAGTATGTCTCATTTTAATTTACCCTTGTCTTACAAACTTGGACATAACATTACATAATCCATTCACATTGATCTATATTTATATGGATACTCTAATTCTCTTTTCTTGCTATTTTCAAAGAAGAATCAGTTGGGATTCCATTGTAATACAAATCTCAATTTATGAGTATTTGTAAATATTCCTTCGATTATTGATATATTCATTTTAATGTAATCTTAGGGTCATGCCCATTTTATATTCTGCCCCTGGGTAGTGCTTGACATTTTGTGGCTACATTTAGACAACATCAACACATTTTTACATATGTGCAGATTAGAGAAATATACATCTCATATGCTTTGATAATTTCTTCTTATCATTAAAGGGACATGAAATCCAACATTTGATCTTTATGATTTAGACACAACATGTGATTTTCTAAAAATCTATAATTTTCTTCTATTATCTACCTTGCTTCAGTCTATTGTTATCCTTAGTTGAAAATCATATCTAGGTAGGCTCCGGATCAGCAATGTATTACTGGGAGTAACCTGCTGATTGTTTGATGCACAAAATTGCCTATTTTCATTTGTTCAACACATGTCTTCAGATAACAGTAGTGCATAGTTGCTCCTTAATAAAGCTTTCAAAGACAATGAAGCAAACTAGAAAAAAAAAAAGTATATTTGAAAGGTTTTTAAAATCACAGGCTGGATTTGAATCATGCAAATTAATACAATGACACATTTCGAGTTTCATATCCCTTTAAGAGCAAAGGATAATTAAAGAATCCTAATGATATCCTTAAATTACATATTTGATTGTAATTACATGCTCCATCCCATTCATTACATTAACATATGGACTAGACAATTCATTAACAGCGACATTGTCAAATAAAGATATTTTAATATTTAAGATTAAAGGGACACTGAACACTAAATTTCTCTTTTGTGATTCAGATAGAGCATGCAATATTAATAAACTTTCTCATTTACTCCTATAATCAAATTTTCTTCATTCTCTTGGTGTCTTTATTTGAAATGCAAGAATGTAAGTTTAGATGCCGGTCTATTTTTGGGGAACAACCTGGGTTGTTCTTGCTGATTGGTGTATACATTCACCGACCAATAAACAAGTGCTTTTCATGGTTCGGAAACCAAATATTGCTTAGCTGCCTTATTTTTCAAAGAAAGAAAGCAAGAGAACGAGGAGAAATTGATAATAGGAGTAAATTAGAAATATGCTTAAATTGCATGCTCTATCTGAATCATAAAATTAAAGATTTGGGTTCAGTGTCCCTTTAATAATAAATATCTTCATTAATCATTACATTATTTGGATGAAACAATATTTATATCTATATCACATATTCACTCTTGGACTTCCTTTATATATATAAGCATACTCTAACAGCACCATGATGACATACTTTTACAAATATCTTCTGTTTTGCATTGTGATAAATATGTGTTGTGTCCTAAAACAGATTACTGTACATTGCACAAATGGATCAATGTGCCACATGGCTTAGGTTAGATTTGTCACCAGTTGTTATTCCAAGTGTTGTGTGTGTGTATTATTTTCAAAACATAGATCAATAGTTATATTTAGATATGCCATAGAATCATATGAGAACAATTGGCTGTCTAATATAGTAAGAAATCAAACATATGTAAAAGACATCATTTTATTTACAATCACCTTGATTAACTCATAAATTTATTGTTCATATTAGTGCTCTATTCTTCACATTTCTAAGTATATTATTTGTTATATTCTCGATGTGATTTAGTGATGTCCAAACTGTGTTCACTAATATATTTTAATATCATTAATAGATGTAGTTGTTGTGGTGAGCATAGAGGGATCCAGCAGCAATGATGACCTGCCTTTGCAGGATTCTGGTAAGTCCATTGACTCATTCATATGTCATTGAAGGTGTATTTTTAATAAATATTATGATCATGATTCTGATGAAGCATTCCATTTGAATAAAACATATAATTTACTCCTTGGATTATGTATAATTTGTTTTTATTTTTTAAGATTAAGATCTCAAAGCTTCTTAATCTACACCTTTGTGCTTCAGAACATGGCTAGCATATGTTTATTTTTAGTATAAATTTAGACAACAATCATCAAGTGATACACACATGAGAACTCTTAAATGTTCCATGTACTCAGCTTTTAAGAATATTTTAAAAATACAGACACTAAAATGTAATTATTACTCATCGATAATTAGAAATCTAATTTCATTTGTATGCTCCATCAAAATGATGTAATTCCTAACTTTGGTTCAGTATCTCTTTAATGCAACATTGATGTGTGTCCTTGAGCAACAGTAACATATGTTAGAATATAGGATTTTAACGTGTACACAACCTATTATGTTTTACAGAGATTGATGTAACATGTGAGATGGAGAAGGAAGTGGCTCCCTTGGAGTCTGATGGTATGTCAAATAGATCTAACATGTATCAAACATGTATTATTGTTTAAAAAACATTCTCTTGAAGAAAAAGAAAGTCTACAGCTTTGGCACTTGTATTATTATAATGTATTATTCCATTATTTTACAATACACTACTGCCCCCCTTTCTATATCATGCAGCATCAACATATGTTTGTATTTTTCGTAAATTTATGTATGATTTGTCATTAATGACATCATGATGTCACATGCATATTCCATGCAAAACCACAATAATCATCTTCTGATTGTCCAGACAGTCATTGCTATTCATCTGAGTGCCTAGATGCAGACCATATCCTTATGTCATCATTGTTTATAAATTGTAAACTATTTCTAAGTATACATAAAACATAATCATGTTGAAATTCCTTGATTGAAGTTCAAGATGTATGAGATGTAAATATATTTATGTGGGGGCGTGACTAAGCCGCAGCCATGAGGAGTCGCATAACTCTGCAGCTCTGCCTATAATTTGAACAATTTGCGGATTATCTTTTTACATTTATAATATCTTTTGCAGCTCGAGTTTAAAGGCAGCGGCCTACATCACTTTACCATCACCCCCCCCCGGCTCTGGGAGTAGCCAGGTAGTGCAGTATTCATCTGCTATAATGGTATTACATGCATTAGGATTTATCCGTAACTCCTCACAGCTACCTACTAACCAGGGATGGAACACAAACAGAGCAGCTACAAGTTTATTATGGTATTATAACTACGCTGCGCTAGTCTCTTTTTCTCCACCTGACTTGAAAATAAAGCCTCAAGATGGAATCTGATTACTCTGCATTAATAGATGCGGTGGCTCGCAATTTGGACGATCACTTTACAAGTCTCATAGTGCTTTTGAAATTGGATGGGCGCAGTGTTCCGGAGTGTAGCCCAGTACACGAGGTAACTCTCACACAGAAGCAGGAGTTTGAGCAATGTGCTGGGAGTCCATCAGTTTACACAGATGAGAATCTCCCAATGAGGCTGACCTCTGATTGCCAGAGGCGATCATCGCCCATGTCCCTACTTTTGATCGGTTCCTCAGTGGGGGATAGTTTGCAGTACAAGCATCGTATTGAAGCTGGGCTGTTGCGGAGTCCCGCTGAGAAGCGACCGTTCTCTGGGGGTCACTGGAATGCTCTTGATCCTGGACTCTCATTAGGCCTGTTGTCGGAGGCAATGGGCAGCGCTTTTGAGGTTCCTGTTAAACTCTCGCTCCAGATTAGAAGACTTATGATGGCTAACACCTGCCTTGGCACACAGAATTGTGGGGATCTGGAAGCCTCCAGATTTTCTGCCTATTTACAAAAATTGCTTTCACAGTTATATTCAAATATGCAGGTGGTAGTTTATGGGATAGGGTAAAATGCTCTACTTTTAAGCTAAGCTGAATAAGACGCTCTCACTTCATCTGTACTCCATATAGGTTACGTTTAGAACATTTAGTATATTAATGGTTCTCTTTACCTTTATGGGTTTTGTCTTGTGGTTTTCTATTTTAAGTCATGTATAGCACTTTGTTTTGTGATCATTATTTAATACTATACATATCTAGCTATATTTTGGTATCTTAGTTCCATTATTCTGTTTAAGATAGATGGCAATGCAGTTAATGAGGATAATATATATCTGAGGTTATAGAGTATTGCTCATACCCCCTTTTTTTTCCCCCTTTTAATTGTTCTATAATTAGACCCTCATTATATTTTAATAAGCATCTTTAATGTTGCTGCTATAGTTAGTTGCTTTGGGATTCACAATATAAGAAGTGTCTATTACAGTGTCATGTTTTGAATCACATATATAAGATATAGTTAATTTTATAGTCAACATGTCTAATACTAATCACCTTTTATATGATGTTAGGGTTGTATCTGCTTTACAGGTGGGGTATATATAACCATGACTCATAACCCATCACTATAGAGTGGGATATCACAGCCTACTCTGTAATGTTTTAATATTGCCAGGCGTTGGAAAGTATTATTGGGTTAGCATATTTTGAACTAATTTTAGCAAATGATCCACCTACAATAATACGTATTTATATGTTACTAACTCTGTCGCCATTTATAGGCCTAGATTTGGAGTTTGGCGGTAGAAGGGCTGTTAACGCTCCGCTGGTTTTTTTCTGGCCGCACCATAAATTTAACTCTGGTATCGAGAGTTCAAACAAATGCTGCGTTAGGCTCCAAAAAAGGAGCGTAGAGCATTTTTACCGCAAATGCAACTCTCGATACCAGAGTTGCTTACGGACGCGGCCAGCCTCAAAAACGTGCTCGTGCATGATTCTAACATAGGAAACAATGGGACTGTTTGAGCTGAAAAAAAACCTAACACCTGCAAAAAAGCAGCGTTCAGCTCCTAACGCAGCCCCATTGTTTCCTATGGGGAAACACTTCCTACGTCTGCACCTAACACCCAAACATGTACCCCGAGTCTAAACACCCCTAACCTTACACTTATTAACCCCTATTCTGCCGCCCCCGCTATCGCTGACCCCTGCATATTTTTTTTAACCCCTAATCTGCCGCTCTGTAAACCGCCGCAACCTACGTTATCCCTATGTACCCCTAATCTGCTGCCCTAACATCGCCGACCCCTATATTATATTTATTAACCCCTAATCTGCCCCCCACAACGTCGCCTCCACCTGCCTACACTTATTAACCCCTAATCTGCCGAGCGGACCGCACCGCTACTATAATAAAGTTATTAACCCCTAATCCGCCTCACTAACCCTATCATAAATAGTATTAACCCCTAATCTGCCCTCCCTAACATCGCCGACACCTACCTTCAATTATTAACCCCTAATCTGATGACCGGAGCTCATCGCTACTATAATAAATGGATTAACCCCTAAAGCTAAGTCTAACCCTAACACTAACACCCCCCTAACTTAAATATAATTTACATCTAACGAAATAAATTAACTCTTATTAAATAACTTATTCCTATTTAAAGCTAAATACTTACCTGTAAAATAAATCCTAATATAGCTACAATATAAATTATAATTATATTATAGCTATTTTAGGATTAATATTTATTTTACAGGCAACTTTGTAATTATTTTAACCAGGTACAATAGCTATTAAATAGTTAAGAACTATTTAATAGTTACCTAGTTAAAATAATAACAAATTTACCTGTAAAATAAATCCTAACCTAAGATATAATTAAACCTAACATTACCCTATCAATAAATTAAATAAACTACCTACAATTACCTACAATTAACCTAACACTACACTATCAATAAATTAATTAAACACAATTCCTACAAATAAATACAATTAAATAAACTAGCTAAAGTACAAAAAATAAAAAAGAACTAAGTTACAAAAAATAAAAAAAGATTTACAAACATAAGAAAAATATTACAACAATTTTAAACTAATTACACCTACTCTAAGCCCCCTAATAAAATAACAAAGCCCCCCAAAATAAAAAATTCCCTACCCTATTCTAAATTAAAAAAGTTACAAGCTCTTTTACCTTACCAGCCCTGAACAGGGCCCTTTGCGGGGCATGCCCCAAGAATTTCAGCTCTTTTGCCTGTAAAAAAAACATACAATACCCCCCCCCCCAACATTACAACCCACCACCCACATACCCCTAATCTAACCCAAACCCCCCTTAAAGAAACCTAACACTAAGCCCCTGAAGATCTTCCTACCTTGTCTTCACCATCCAGGTATCACCGATCCGTCCTGGCTCCAACATCTTCATCCAACCCAAGCGGGGGTTGGCGATCCATCATCCGGTGGCAGAAGAGGTCCAGAAGAGGCTCCAAAGTCTTCCTCCTATCCGGCAAGAAGAGGACATCCGGACCGGCAAACATCTTCTCCAAGCGGCATCTTCGATCTTCTTCCATCCGGTGTGGAGCGGGTCCATCTTGAAGCAGGCGACGCGGATCCATCCTCTTCTTCCGTTGTCTCCCGACTAATGACGGTTCCTTTAAGGGACGTCATCCAAGATGGCGTCCCTCGAATTCCGATTGGCTGATAGGATTCTATCAGCCAATCGGAATTAAGGTAGGAATTTTCTGAATGGCTGATGGAATCAGCCAATCAGAATCAAGTTCAATCCTATTGGCTGATCCAATCAGCCAATCAGATTGAGCTCGCATTCTATTGGCTGATCGGAACAGCCAATAGAATGCGAGCTCAATCTGATTGGCTGATTGGATCAGCCAATCGGATTGAACTTGATTCTGATTGGCTGATTCCATCAGCCAATCAGAAAATTCCTACCTTAATTCCGATTGGCTGATAGAATCCTATCAGCCAATCGGAATTCGAGGGACGCCATCTTGGATGACGTCCCTTAAAGGAACCGTCATTAGTCGGGAGACAACGGAAGAAGAGGATGGATCCGCGTCGCCTGCTTCAAGATGGACCCGCTCCGCACCGGATGGAAGAAGATCGAAGATGCCGCTTGGAGAAGATGTTTGCCAGTCCGGATGTCCTCTTCTTGCCGGATAGGAGGAAGACTTTGGAGCCTCTTCTGGACCTCTTCAGCCACCGGATGATGGATCGCCAACCCCCGCTTGGGTTGGATGAAGATGTTGGAGCCAGGACGGATCGGTGATACCTGGATGGTGAAGACAAGGTAGGAAGATCTTCAGGGGCTTAGTGTTAGGTTTCTTTAAGGGGGGTTTGGGTTAGATTAGGGGTATGTGGGTGGTGGGTTGTAATGTTGGGGGGGGGGGGTATTGTATGTTTTTTTTTACAGGCAAAAGAGCTGAAATTCTTGGGGCATGCCCCGCAAAGGGCCCTGTTCAGGGCTGGTAAGGTAAAAGAGCTTGTAACTTTTTTAATTTAGAATAGGGTAGGGAATTTTTTATTTTGGGGGGCTTTGTTATTTTATTAGGGGGCTTAGAGTAGGTGTAATTAGTTTAAAATTGTTGTAATATTTTTCTTATGTTTGTAAATCTTTTTTTATTTTTTGTAACTTAGTTCTTTTTTATTTTTTGTACTTTAGCTAGTTTATTTAATTGTATTTATTTGTAGGAATTGTGTTTAATTAATTTATTGATAGTGTAGTGTTAGGTTAATTGTAGGTAATTGTAGGTAGTTTATTTAATTAATTTATTGATAGGGTAGTGTTAGGTTTAATTATATCTTAGGTTAGGATTTATTTTACAGGTAAATTTGTTATTATTTTAACTAGGTAACTATTAAATAGTTCTTAACTATTTAATAGCTATTGTACCTGGTTAAAATAATTACAAAGTTGCCTGTAAAATAAATATTAATCCTAAAATAGCTACAATATAATTATAATTTATATTGTAGCTATATTAGGATTTATTTTACAGGTAAGTATTTAGCTTTAAATAGGAATAAGTTATTTAATAAGAGTTAATTTATTTCGTTAGATGTAAATTATATTTAAGTTAGGGGGGTGTTAGTGTTAGGGTTAGACTTAGCTTTAGGGGTTAATCCATTTATTATAGTAGCGATGAGCTCCGGTCGTCAGATTAGGGGTTAATAATTGAAGGTAGGTGTCGGCGATGTTAGGGAGGGCAGATTAGGGGTTAATACTATTTATGATATGGTTAGTGAGGCGGGTTAGGGGTTAATAACTTTATTATAGTAGCGGTGCGGTCCGCTCGGCAGATTAGGGGTTAATAAGTGTAGGCAGGTGTCGGCGACGTTAAGGGGGGCAGATTAGGGGTTAATAAATATAGGAGTCGGCGGTGTTAGGGGCAGCAGATTAGGGGTACATAGGGATAACGTAGGTGGCGGCGCTTTGCGGTCGGAAGATTAGGGGTTAATTATTTTAAGTAGCTGGCGGCGACGTTGTGGGGGGCAGGTTAGGGGTTAATAAATATAATATAGGGGTCGGCGGGGTTAGGGGCAGCAGATTAGGGGTACATAAGTATAACGTAGGTGGCGGTCGGCAGATTAGGGGTTAAAAAAATTTAATCGAGTTGCGGCGATGTGGGGGGACCTCGGTTTAGGGGTACATAGGTAGTTTATGGGTGTTAGTGTACTTTAGGGTACAGTAGTTAAGAGCTTTATGAACTGGCGTTAGCCCAGAAAGCTCTTAACTCCTGCTATTTTCAGGCGGCTGGAGTTTTGTCGTTAGAGCTCTAACCCTCACTTCAGAAACGACTCTAAATACCGGCGTTAGGAAGATCCCATTGAAAAGATAGGATACGCAAATGGCGTAGGGGGATCTGCGGTATGGAAAAGTCGCGGCTGAAAAGTGAGCGTTAGACCCTTTAATCACTGACTCCAAATACCAGCGGGCGGCCAAAACCAGCGTTAGGAGCCTCTAACGCTGGTTTTGACGGCTACCGCCGAACTCCAAATCTAGGCCATAGTTTCTAGTTATTTTTACATATATATGTATCATTCAAAGCTATCCTGTTACAATATGTGAATTAATACTCCCATATGAGGGTCATCAACCTAGGTGAGATACAATGTGTACCATGTCCCTATACTTCTTTAGTAGCAGTATTGATGATGGGTAGCTGTGGTCTTAATTTTGCTTAATGATCCTAATGCTCTTCACATATGACTCCAAAAGCTTTTCCACCTATTCATGTTACTATTATATACTCTCCAATATAGTATAATATTTCTCAAATTAGATGGTGCCCTAATACTCTCAGTAACCTAGTTGAAAGTATCACCCTATTAGGCAGAGTATTGAAATATTGGAGTACTACAGGCATCATTTTATTTCCTACATACTACAAAGTATTTGCTAACGTATTAATATTCTTTATATACTTTGTTTATCATTATATAAGGTTTATAAGTTTTTCAGGATGCTGACAATATGAAAAGTTTAATATGTTTAATATGTTTAAATATATAAAAAAAAGAGGTATTGTTATTATTATCTGGGAGCTGGAGGCTTGAACGTAGAATTCTTTTATTTAATGGTCATAGGGGAGAAGAGATATTGATAAGTTCTTTCGTTTCAATGTATTATTGTTATATGTATAAGAGGTATTTTCTGTTCAAAATATGTCAAAATGATCTAGACTGTATGCTATTAATACACCTCAATAAAAAAACTTTGATAAAAAAAAAATATATATATATATATGTGTGTGTGTGTGTGTAGACTGTCCATTTCAATCCAACAAACATTAATATTCCACAAAATTAAAGCATGCATTGATGAATGTGTCTTTTAATATTGGGATGACATACATTTAATCCTAATGTAAAAGAGAGATTCACAATATTAATCGGAAATTTGAATCAGATAGAGAAGATTATATTCTTAATTGATAATATGTATGGTAGTATCTACTGTGAATATATTCTGAAGAGTAATTGATTGAAGCGTCAGTCTTAAAATTAGACCATTAAAGATTACAAAGGCAATCACTAAAATATATATGTAAATCATTGTTTACTTGGTTTAAAACACTAGGTGGAGTGGCCATTTCAATATCATAATATTACACACTCCCATATTAATCAATTTTTGAATATACTGAAATCAATCCATGGGCATGTGTCTAAAAGAACTCTATTGCATTTAAATCTCTAATGCATACATGCATACCGAAATATTATACAAAATAGAAAAATATTATCAATTCATAAATATTAGCACATAATGTTGACTTTGATAAATATGATTTGTAATCTATTTATGAAATGTTACATGAAAAATAACAGTGAACATTCTGAGTTTGAAGGATCTATTAAATCTTCTTAATAATTATATTTGATTCCAATCAATCAATAACTTAAAACATAGTCATTATTGTGACTTTGGATCAATATTTTATGAGAACAAGAATCCAGACTTTAACTAATGTAGAATCTTTATTTCTTTCAAGATAATAATATTTATTGATATCATATATGTCTATCTTTTATATATTTCAGATGGACCTTCCACTTCTGGGCATCAGCCTACTGCCCCTCCCCAGCCACAAGCCCCTCCCCAGTCAGAAGCCCCTCCCCAGCCCCAAACCACTCCCGTCCCTTCCCATTCCTCCTGTCCTGTCCCACCCAAAAAATGCCCCTTTGCCCCCCTCATGCTCTCCCTGTATTGCCGTCCGTACAGCTCCCCCACCTGCCCAGCCCCCCAACTTACCAGGCCCCTGACTCCCCAGCTGTACGGGTTATCCCAGAGCGGCAGCCCAATCCCATCCCTCCCCTCTCGCTCCAGACTTTTACCCCAGTCCCTACCTTCATTGCCCTGGGTGTCGGATTGTCCTTCCCAGCCACAGATGTAAGTATCATTACAAATCCACATTATAACATACTTTCTTAAAGTTAAGATAAACCTTTTCTTTATTTGATTAATCTAAATGTTTCCGATCTTCAGTTTTGTGAAATCAACATCCACATTTTCGAATATCTAAATGATTCTGCTTAGATGTTGTATATCTATTCTGTATATATGACAATATTTTGTATTTGTTATCACTGCCCTTTTCACAGTGTGTCATAAACCAAAGAAATATATTTTTCAAGATTGAGAGGGTTTTGATTTGTGTTAAAATCTTAAAGGGACAGTATACTATAAAATAGTTTTTCCCTTAATGTGTTTACAATTAGTTTTTGGACCAGCTGCAGAGTATACATTTTATGCGATTTGCTTGTTAAGGCTTCTTTGTGTATATGAATTAGCTGGTTTTGTGTTTTGAAGCCACAGCCTAATAAAATGGTTTGAACTTGTAGGTATTATCAGATCTCATTACTTTCTCCCATTTAGAAAATATACATGCTTCTTTATCTCATATCACTCCATATACCAATCACCAATACTTGGATAGAACATTTACAATTGAAAATTTACTTTTTCTGACCTTATCTCTTCTATAACCCACTGGGAGTGTAATTTCTTCTGCTTGCTGTGTTTACACAGCTTGGCCTTGAGGCCAAAAGTTTTAAGGATAGGTGTGGATACCACAGGCTAAATAAACTATTTCAGATGCCAATGTAAGGACAATGGAAATACTTATAAACAATTTAATACACTCCAGCAGGTAAAGTGGATCATTGTGAACCAATTAAAGGGGATAACATTTTTGAGTAAACTGTCCCTTTAATGGTTTATCTATGAAGAACATATTTAATGTGTAAATCTTCTATATAGAATATTTAATTATAATAATGATTCGTTTTTTTATTATTACAATGTCTCTTTGCTCTCTTTTTATTATGTGCTGGAATTAACAATAATTTTAATACTTTATTTTTGTTTAGGTTGTCACTCAGCATGGTTAACGCTAGAGGCTCTAGCACGTATAGAGCAGACCATGCTGAGGAACAGTCTGTTGCTGGGAAGGATGCATGACACCATGCATACCCAGCTGCGGATGCAGCGCTTGACTCTAGAGCGCGTTCTGCGTCTAGAGTCAATGCATGAATCCACAGCTGGTAAGGCACAGGACGATGAGGGTCATGCTGATGCCCCATACGTGGAGGATCCGGAGATGCTCCGAGGGCGCAGATACGAATCTTCCGTCTACATGTTACTTTGTTTGTATTTATTGTTGCCATTTGGCCTTTTTTGTTTTTTTGTTGTGCCTGTTGCACTCTTTCACCTTGTCAAATGGCTCCAATGGGGCTGTGTTGGCCCTTGTTAACTCCCTCCAAGGACTGTGATACACTATGGCACCTTGTCAGATGGCTCCAATGGGGCTGTGTTGGCCCTTGTTAACTCCCTCCAAGGACTGTGATACACTATGGCACCTTGTCAGATGGCTCCAATGGGGCTGTGTTTGCCCTGTCAACTCCCTCTAAGGACTGTGATGCACTCTTTCACCTTGTCAGATGGCTCCAATGGGGCTGTGTTTGCCCTGTCAACTCCCTCTAAGGACTGTGATAGACTATGGCACCTTGTCAGATGGCTCCAATGGGGCTGTGTTGGCCCTGTCAACTCCCTCCAAGGACTATAATGCACTCTTTCACCTTGTCAGATGGCTCCAATGGGGCTGTGTTGGCCCTGTCAACTCCCTCCAAGGACTGTGATGCACTCTTTCACCTTGTCAGATGGCTCCAATGGGGCTGTGTTGGCCCTGTCAACTCCCTCCAAGGACTGTGATGGACTCTTTCACCTTGTCAGATGGCTCCAATGGGGCTGTGTTGGCCCTGTCAACTCCCTCCAAGGACTGTGATGCACTCTTTCACCTTGTCAGATGACTCCAATGGGGCTGATTTATCAATATGAGTTTTTGTAACGTTATCTTATTTCTTTATGTTTTATAACATCATAATAAAATAAATGTCATTAATATATTATTTGTCCTCTTTATTAATGTCATTTATTACAATCTATATTTTAGGTGGTTAATCCTTAAAGGGACATGAAACCAAAAAATGGTCTTTTATGATTCAGATATATAATACAATTGTCCAGAAATTTAATATTTACATCTCTTATTTAATTTACTTCATTTTCTTGATATACTTTGCAGAAAGGTTTATCTTTGCAAGATCATGAGTAGCAGAGAACTGAGGTTCTAGGTGTTGATTGTTGTTTGTATATATATATATATATATATATATATATATATATATATATATATATATTGGTTGTTGTTGGCTCATCCATGTGTTCATTTCTGAACTATTCGTGCATTGATGCATATTTAACAAATGATAACAAGATTATTAAACTGAGATAATCGATGTAAATTATGAATTTGATGGAAATAGTATCCTCTCTGTGGATCCTAAACTTAATTGTTTGTATTTCATGTCCCTTTAAGTGATGCTGACCACAATTCTTAATGAATAGATATTCATTTGTAATGTATTTTTGTCCTTTTTACATCAACATAGACATATAGGCATGTATTTATCAAGCCGTCAACCACAAATACGCTGGAATTCCGCAGCGTATTTGTGGCGAGCCTGATTCACCTTAGTTATCAAACCCTACAAACCGGCAAAAGTAGAATTTTGTGACGTAACATACGATCCACCGGACTTAGTCCGACACAGATCGATGCTTACGTCACTACAGATGTTCCGAACGCAAATTTTGTAAGTTATCAAATATCTGTCAGGTACGCTTGGCTCTATTCCTGCCCAGCGTACCTGGTTTTCAATCCGCCGCCCTGGAGGCGGCAGATGCCATAGGAATCAATGGGAGTCGGAAAGCAGCGAGAGCTCATGTTCGCTGCTGCCCGATATCCCATTGATTCCTATGGGAACGTGTACACCTAACACCCTAACATGTACCCCGAGTCTAAACACCCCTAATCTGCCCCCCTACACCGCCGCCACCACCAACATTATACTTATTAACGCCTAATCTGCCGCCCCGACACCGCCACCACCTAAATAAAAGTTATTAACCCCTATCCCGCCGCTCCCAGACACCGCCGCAACTAAATAAACATATTAACCCCTAAACCGCCGCTAACAGAGCCCACCGCCACCTACATTATACTTATTAACCCCTAATCTGCCCCCCTACTCCGCCACCACTATATTAAATTTATTAACCCCTAAACCTAAGTCTAACCCTAACACCCCCTAACTTAAATATAATTTAAATCAATCTAAATAAATATTACTATCATTAAATAAATTATTCCTATTTAAAACTAAATACTTACCTATAAAATAAACCCTAAGATAGCTACAATATAACTAATAATTACATTGTATCTAGCTTAGGGTTTATTTTTATTTTACAGGAAACTTTGTATTTATTTTATTTTGCGGTGGTGTCGGGGTGACAGATTAGGGGTTAATAAGTATAATGTAGGTGGCAGCGGGGTCCGGGAGCGGCGGTTTAGGGGTTACACACTTTATTTAGTTGCGGTGGGCTCCGGGAGCAGCGGTTTAGGGGTTAAACACTTTATTTAGTTGCGGCGGGGTCCGGGAGTGGTGGTTTAGGGGGCAAAACAGTATAGTATAGTGTGGGTGCTTAGTGACAGTATACCAAGAAAGCTGTAAAAAAGCCGAAGAGCAGCGAGATTGATGACTGTTAGTTAACAACAGTCGCTGCTCATTGCACCGTACTTGATGCGTGGCTTTTTGATAGCTTTTTTGGTAACTTTGGTGAGCGTATTCAGGTCCGCGGCAGCGATTTTAGGCGATCTTAGGCGAGCGTATTGGTGCCGTCGAATGCAAAAAAGTCGACGCTTTGATAAGTAGATGCCATAATCTGTTTAAAATAGACTATTATTTGAATGTTGACAGCACATGTATTCCACTTTCACTTATATCTTATTGTAGTAGTCTAACAAAAGCAATCACTGTGTGTAATGCGCATATTTTAGCTGATTAATATCTTTCTCTTATTATTGTTTCTGTTTAATGATCCAACGATATATTGCTATAGGTAGGCTGACCATATTTCAACTTGAATAAGTGACACATCTGATAAATACCTGTGTCATTCAGACTTCCTGTGGGAGGAGCGTGAAGCAGACGTGCACGCTCAAGCTCTGTGAGAGAGAGCCGCCAAACCACCATACCCCGCCACCGTAACTCCTATTGCCGGGGGGTGAGAGCCCTGCCTGGGGAGGGAAAAAGGTCATCTGGCAACGGAAGTCCAGCACAACCGATACTAGGCCGCCTGGTACCGGCCACACGCACACACACTGCACGGACTGCTCAGAGGCACGCCGGAGGAAGACCGCAGTTAAACTGCAAATCACCACAGAGGCTGCCGACAAAGTTTCCAAGCGGTGAGCGGAACACGCTGCGGTACACAGGACGGGTATGATAAATACCACCCGCGCAACTACAAAGTTTACCGCGAAAGCCTCTGCTGCCTAAAGCTCTGTTGGGACCATGCTGCTGCACAATGGCTGCCCGTGACCATCACTAACATCGTTCTCTGCCCGGAGCCAGACGGGAGGTGTCTTGCCTGGAGCCGAGCAAGCTGAGGAACAGATGAGGAGGTCGAGCGCTGAAGCCCAAAAACGCCAGCCTGTCCATACGGAAACCGCAAGTATTACCCTTCTGAATAGGGGGTCCCAGTGCAGTTAAATGTGTGCCAGTCAAAGGAACTGTCTAAAGGGACGTTTGACTGATAGAAACTTGGCTCTGGAAAGGTATTGGGTACACTATAAAGTTAAAGTTTAGCCGCTGCAAGTGTCTATACAAAGTTGGGGTCAGAGCGCCCAGGTGACATTAAGATAACAGTGATACCCACCTCCACAAACTTTAAAGCCCTGAAGGGAAAGATATGTACCGATATTGAAGCAGGGCATACAAGTCATATGTAAAGATCTTTTGTGTTAACGCGCCAGAAGCCCTATCTAACTCTATAGCTGGGCAGCTACATTTACTATCTGGCAGAGTAACTCTAACCTAGCAAACAGATCTCTGGAAAGCCCCTGCAGGGATATTATTGTTCTTTTTTCTCTTTTTCTGCACCTTACTAAGAACATAACAACTGTTACAATGTCCTACGGTGCTATGGATTAAGTACAGCTCCAAAAGAAGTGCATAGAGATCTATAAACAACGCAGTAAAAGCTGGTATATAAGAATAATGAAGCCCTAAAGGAATACTGAGCCCTGAAACCTGGGTTGAACGCTTGGATGGATATTTTCTTATATTGTGGCTATATAGAAAAGTCCTAAAAAGTTTGACTAAAAACCTGCAGACTTTGACATTTGCAATTTACAGGACATACTAGTATTCTGATGTGTTAACTATATACTATACCTGTTAGTTCCCTGTGTATGCTAGGTTATACTCGGGCTGAAGCCTCAATTTATTTATCTAAGTGTGTATCTTTTTCAAAGGTGTGAAAGAGCTACCTATAGTGGCCTGTACAAGTATTATGATTTAGATATTAACTTGCAAAGTAGAGTCTACCTGAATAGAAAAAATTCTTCATAGTTTATGTTTACTCTGTGGAAGCAATCTGAATTACTCAGGTCTTAACAGGCTGTGTTAGTTTTGTGCATTTTTTCTTTTTCTCTCTCTTTTTTTTCTTTTTTTGAAAGAGTGAAGTCTTCATATTGTGTGTCAAACCAAAAAAGGCTATAGGATGTATTTAGTTCTCATACATAGTGTCAGGTGGCAAGACTGTCCTTGACTGGTTAAGTGAATAACAAATGTATATCAGCTTCTTTATGTACAGTAGCAAGGTATAAGGTATTAACTGGTCAGAATAGAAGATAAGGGTAAGGGCAAGGAGAGGCAAGTTTAGAGCTCTCAGTCAAATTAGTGTGTATTAGGTTAATTTGAAAAGTTAAAAATCTGCATAAATTGTTCATTTCTAGATGGTGTAAATTTGTCAAAATATATCTAGCCCGTCATGTCCGCACAATTTTGGGTGAATATTGCAGATTATACCCGAACTGTTAAATGTCTCTAAAAGGTACTAAATTAAGGGTGTATGATATTCTAAATTCTTATGTTTTTTGCATATTTGAAAAAAAATATCGCTGAATTAGTAAGAGGAAGGGATACTCGAGATCCCTGACAAGGTACCACATGTTAGGATCTGTGACGCCACAGGGGGTAATACACATATGCTGATTTGTCTTTTAAGTGTAAAAACTCCAAGTAAATAGCGGTAGGAATAAGCAGAGCCGAATTTAAAACCTATAGCCAAACCTTAATATATCAGGCTATCCTGTAAGAAGGTGGTCTCACAGGCTAGGCTCTGTATAATAGGACTATTTGTATCGGAACAGCTACATTCTCAAATATTGTTTAAATATAATAGGTCATCCTGAGGCTGTTTTATTCTTACGGGGTATCCTAATCAAAAGAAAGTAACAGGAATTAACCCAGAACAGCAGAATAAATGGAGAAATATATTACAAATCCTAAAAGTAAATCCCCAGCTATGCCTATAAGGAGAGATAGAAAACAAAAGTCCTCACAAGAGAACATACAAGAGGTATCTATCAGAAGCCCCGAACTAAGTATGGAAAAACAACTAACTACAAATCAATTGGCAGATCTGATATTGCCGCAGTTTGAAATGATAAAAACTGAGATCTCAGTTCTGTCAAATGATATAAAGCAATTCTCTAATAGATTGGTGGAAGTTGAATCCAGAATTTCGAATGTAGAAGACAGACACCTTAAACAGGAGGCAGTACTAGGCACACACTCAGATGAAATTAAAAATTTAAAGGCCAAAATTGAAGACCTGGAGGACCGGTCAAGGCGTAGTAATGTGCGGGTAATTGGTCTCCCCGAATCAAGAGAATTTGAGGATCTTTTATCATTTAGTGCGCACACACTACCAAAATTACTAGGCTTACAAGTAGCAGAGGGAAGCTTTCAAGTCGAAAGGGCACATAGAGTTGGCATAGTGAGACAGCTAAAAGATGGTAGTGTCCGACCCAGAATGGTCCTGATAAAATACTTAAACTTTCAAGACAAAGTAAAAATTATGCAGTACTACAGGAAAGCCCACACACTTACTATAAATACTAAACAGATTCTGCTATTTCAAGACTATTCAATTGAAACGTCAACAAAGAGGCGTGCGATGGCACCATTCTGCTCGGGACTAATCAGGGCAGGGTTGAAAGCGACCATGAAATATCCGGCAAAAATTACAGTGCTGGGCATGGATGGTGACATTGCACTGAATACAATTGAGGACGCGAAAGAGTTTTGCAAAGAAAATAATATAGAAGTGTAGAGTAAATGCTCAGCAGTATTTAGCTACATAAGCAGAGAGAGATGGCACTGGAGAACAGGTGGAGATTTCAGCGTAAGGGGGCAGAGGGGAGTGGGGATTATATATTTTTTTTTTTTTTTTTTTTTTTTTGTGTTTTTATTTTCTCAGACAGCAAATCAATAAAGAAAATAAATGATTAGTTCATTAAAATTAATTTCCTGGAACGTTGGCGGAATAACATCCCCAATTAAGCGTAAAAATGTTCTTAAGGAAATCAGAAAACATAAGCCAGATATTATATTCCTCCAGGAATTACATCTAAAAAAAGCAGAGTTAGAAAAATTGAAAACAAACTGGATAGCCGAGATAATTGCAACGCCATGTGAGAAGCGTAAGAGAGGGGTAGCGTTAATGCTTGGAAGGGGGTTGTCATATTCAATTATTAAACAGGAATTAGATCTAGGCGGGAGATACATATTGTTACAGTTAAAATTAGACGATAAGATTTGGACCTTATGTAATATTTATGCACCAAATAACTGGGATTCTAAGTTTTGGGAGAAATTGAAAAAGGTCCTATCTCCATATATTGGCCAGAATTTGATCGTAGCCGGAGACTTTAATAATACTCTCTGCCCAGACCTAGATAGATACAAAGTTCGCCGGAGAGCGGCTAATTATAGGGAAGTTAAGCCGTTGCAGAGCTTCACTGGTATACTAAAACTAAGGGATGTGTGGCGTATTCAACATCCTGACGCTCGTGAATTTACCTGCGAATCAGGCGGGCACAAAAATTTCTCCCGAATAGACATGTTTCTAGTAGATGAGCAGACCATGAAACTTAACACTGAATCACAGATCTCGGAAATAGTGCTGTCAGACCATGCGATTATTGGATTTAGGATAGTGCTGAGTGCTCCCTCCAAAAAAACAGCAAGTACTTTTCGTTTTCCTCACTATATGATCAACAATATACAATTTGAAAATTGGCTAAAACAAAAATGGAGGGAATACTACACACAAAATCAGGAGTATGCAAATAAGATTGAGGTGCTATGGGAAGCGGGCAAAGTGGTTATACGTGGTGAGGTGAAATCATATATGGTTAAAAGAAATAGGAGAAATAAGGCGAGAGAAGTCCAGCTGTCAAACCAACTCAGAAATAAACACGCTAATTATCTTAGATCACCCAACCAGGACACCTGGGACAAGTATAAAGAAGCTAGAGTGGAAAGGGAATGTTTTCTGAAAAATGGAATACAGGAAGAGTTAAAAAACAGAGCTAATCTTCAGGGTTTTCAGGGTATATCTGCAAAGCATTTGGCCAGATTAGTCAAATTTAGGAAGAAATCAAATCAAATTCTTGCTATTAGAACAGGAGAGAAGCTGGCCACCAATTCAGATGAGATCAGGAAAATATTCTTTGATTATTACAGCAGACTTTATGCAAAGGAGGAAGTGGACATAACACAGAAAGAGCAATTCTGGCTGGGATTGGATATCCCTCAAATTTCACAGGAGGCGTTACAAAAAATAAATGCTCCTATTACTGAGTCGGAAATACTAGACGTTATAAAAAGGTCAAAATCTGGTAAAGCTCCAGGACCAGATGGTCTTTCGGCAGAATTTTATAAAATAATGGCAGCTGAGATATCTCCCACTCTATCTAGTCTATACAACCAATTTTATGTCCAGAAAGACATGAAGTCAATCTATTTTTCTGACTCAGTTGTAACCTTAATTCATAAAAAAGCAAAGGATCCAACTAATGTCGCATCATATCGCCCGATTTCGCTCCTAAATCAGGATTACAAAATCTTAATGTCCCTTATTGCAAATAGATTGAAGAATTCCATTACAGACATCATACACCCTGACCAGGCAGGCTTTATCCCAGGAAGAAACTCAGTTCGCAACATGCGCAGAGTCCTTACAACTGTGGATTACCTCTATCGGATCGGCCAGGACGCCGGGAACAAACATCAAGGGGCAGATATAGCATTAGTCACTGTGGATGCTGAAAAGGCTTTTGACTCAATTATTTGGGACCATCTATTAAATGCATTGAGAAAGTTCGGTTTCTCCGGCGCCCTGGTCGATCTGATCGGGTTGGTCTACAACAAACCTAGATCCCAATTGCTCATCAATGGCGAGCTATCACAGAACATCACTCTAGGTAAAGGTACACGTCAGGGATGCCCCCTATCACCACTACTTTTTGACATCGCACTAGAACCATTAGCTATTTATCTTAGAAAGCACCTCTCACCAGTCCTAATAGGGAAACAGAAAGTATCCATATCACTATATGCTGACGACCTACTAATATTCCTCCAAGATACCAGACAGAGTATACCCCGCTTTATGGAAATAATAAGAAAATTTAGCTCATTTTCTGGGTACAAAATTAATATTAACAAATCAGAAATTCTGTGGATCAGGAAAGACAAAAACAGTTATCCAGATAAGTTTAAAGAAGTACAAAGTATTAATTACTTAGGCATTAAGATCAGCAAGAATCCCGCACAATGGTATCAGCTTAACTATAAAGAGATATTTCAAAATCTAAACCATGATCTAGCAAAATGGAACTTATATTATCTATCTATTTCAGCCCGTATAAATGTTATAAAATCAATCATATTCCCAAAATTCTTGTTTTTGTTACAGAATCTACCCTTGTTACTGCAGAAAAAGGATATTGACAGATATAATAAGGCATGTGCCTTCTTTATCTGGGGGAAAAGGAGGCCACGCATTGCATTTTATAAGCTAGCGCAGGAGAAGCAGTTTGGGGGCTTTGCATGTCCTAATATAAAGTATTATAATATGGTCTCGTTGGTCAAATTTGCCGTAGACTGGCTCAGTAAAGCAGATTACGTTACCTATTACAATCTGGAAACAGAATTAATTAAGCCATTCAACCTGCAGGCTATTTTACACTATCCCCACAAACAATTACCAAGCAATGTTAGCAGACTAACAACCATTGTGAACATAGTGTCGGCGTGGCAGAAATACTGTAAATTATTAGGTATAGAATATCAAATCTCTAGCCAGCTCCCGATCTGTGGTAACCCAGCATTTTCACCAGGCTATAGCAATGAGTTATTTTATGTATGGGAAAGTAAAGGGCTGATACGGTTATCACAACTGAAAGAATCACAAGGAGGCCCAATCAGATCGTTTGCAAGCGTGGCAAGTGAGTATAATCTGCCATCTAAACACTTTTACGCATATTTGCAGGTTCGCCACCTCATAAATGACTATGAAAATAGGTTTGGTGAGAATTGGGCACAGACAAACATTGAGCCAGGTATTACATTATACAAAGCGGGCATCCGCTCAATATCAGTCTGGTATCAGTTTATAATGGTACAGGAAGGAGAATCACATATTAACCAGATCAAACAAAAAATGGTAAAGTACTTCCCACAACTCCAGGATAAAGATATAACAGATAGCGTAAGGAGAATAATAGAAGCAACAGATAGAATCAATTTAAGAGAGTCTCAATATAAGGTCATAAACAATTTCTACCTAACCCCAGCCAGAATTGCTAAATGGTCTCAACTTCATACGGTCTGCCCTAAATGTTATAGGGCAAACGCGGATATAGCGCATTATTTCTGGAGCTGCCCAAAGAGCAGACAATTTTGGAGCAAAATCCAATATTGGATAAATAGAAATATAAACGACTCGATAGAATTGGATATTAAGCATGTTTTTTTTCTGTATCCAGGACATAATATAGGAGCCAGATTATTTATAAATACAGCGATCTTGATTGCAAGAAATGAAATATGCAAAAAGTGGAAGCATAGAAATTCTCCGTCTTTAAATGAATTCGTAAATCATATGAGAAGCCAGATTATGATAGAGACAATAGTACTGGATAAAGGGGCAGAAAACCCGGTCACAATATTTTTTAAGAAGTGGAAAAAGTACATCTTCGGATTATCTACTGCAGTTCAGTATCACATCTTATCCAGATTTCAAAACTCTATACCCTTTTTAGAACTAGTTGTAGATGGCTCATTACCCTCAAATTGGATACGTAGGTAGTAAAATAGGGAAAAGGAAGGAACTTTAAAGGAAGGAGGAAAAAGGAAAGGGGAAAAAAAGAGAAAAGGGATTTTTTTTTTCTCTCTCCCCCCCCCCCCCTGCCCCCTCCCTGGGCAGTGTCGTTAACATTTTCAGATTCCAGATTCCTGGTAGTTGTTTCCGTTGTTTGATTTAATTTATTATGGGAGGGCTAGGTTTAGCCTCCCTGGGGGAAAGTAAGCTAAATAAGTCAGATATAGAACAGGAAACCCTAAGAATCTGGTCAAGGAATAGTTCAATTCATTCGATGTGTATGTGTGTGTAAACAGAAGTTTTCTTATAGAAGGTTTGAGTAGGAAAAGGAAAATGGTAGTGGAGGGAGAAGCTAAGATATTTCGGCAAATTTAATCTGTTACATGTGGAAAGAGATGTAAAGGGTACACAAATTGGAAATGTCTTTTTATATATAGTATTTAAGATGTGATTTCACACTGATTGTAAAAGAGACAGACATATGTGGATTTGCTTTCTGGAATGTAATGTATTTTTTTCTTTGGCTTCACCCTCAATAAAAAGAATTATTTAAAAAAAAAAAAAAAAAAATACCTGTGTCATTATTCTTATTCCAAATAAATCTTTAAACATATCTGAAAACATCCCTGACATATGTATTTCTCATGTGTCCCTTTTTAAAGCGTAAAGATGTACACCATAGCTATAGGTAACATGTAATGTATAACCAATCCCGATTTTCATAATGTATCTCGTAGCATTATTTCTCATTTAAAGGGACATGAAACACAATAATATATTTTCTCATTTATGTATAACATACGATTTTTAAATAATTTTCTTTCCATAAATTCTCAATTTTGCTTCAGTCTCTTTGTATCATTTGTTTAAGGAGCAGCAGGGCACTACTGGTTTCTAAATGAACACATAGGGGAACCAATGACAATCGGTATATATATAGCTACCAATCAAACATCGTATTTTTCTGCTCTTGAGATTACCTCTAAACACATTTCATCAAAAGATTAAATTTAAATTTGAAAATGAAGTTCAAATTGCAATGTCGTTCATAATCGTGTAACATAAAATGCTTGCTAAATAGTTAATAATCCTCAGATTCTAATGAAATATATCCTTATTACCAACAATGGATTCTATATCATATATAACAGTATTACGTTATCTAGCGTGACATTCATAGATAACAATATAGCACATACTAGTTATTAAAATATAAATACTGTACGTTTCTTATTGACATGCCAAGCTGGAAAATGAGTTCTTGGATTGGATGCCGTTTTTACGCGATCTCGGATGCGCCTTTGATTGGATGACGTTTTTACGTGATCTCGGATGCGCCATGTTGCTTAAGACGTCACATGCCAAGCTGTAAAATTAGTTATTGGATTGGATGCCGTTTTTACATGATCTCGGATGCGCCTTTGATTGGATGCCGTTTTTATGCAATCTCGAATGCGCAATGTTGCTTAAGACATCACATGCCAAGCTGTAAAATGAGTTCTTGGATTGGATGCCGTTTTTACGCGATCTCGGATGCGCCTTTGATTGGATGACGTTTTTACGCGATCTCGGATGCGCCATGTTGCTTAAGACGTCACATGCCAAGGTGTTAAATCCGTCTGATTGGATTATGTTGTCCCGCAATATTTGATTTTGCACGTAACCCACGTTTGCAAATGAGAAGACAAGTTTAAAACCATGACGATTATAGATTGTGTCAATCATGTACATTGTTGAACCATAGCTGATAAAGAACACAAAAATCTCTTTTGATGGCTGTCTTGTTGAAGAAACGAATGAAGGCAATATGTTTTTCCTGCATAATATATTTTGAGGCAAGTGCAAATCCATGAATATACTCCATCTTGTTTAATATGTTTGTCAACAATATTTTCCTTTTTATAAATAATTACTGTGTTGTGTTAATTTTTCTACATATCTAATTTCTAAAGATGCACTTTTGTATTTGAATCAAGTAATCAATATGCATTGACCTTTATCATATGATAAATATATGTGATTCCTACTTATTCTAGATGTTATGTCCTGATCTTTTTTCTTAAAGGGACATTATACACTCATTTTTTCTTAGCATATATGTTTTGTAGATCTATTTATATAGCCCATAATTTTTTTTTAATGTATAGTTTTGCTTATTTTTAAATACCATTGCTGTGATTTTCAGACTCCTAACCAAGCCCCAAAGTTTGATGTGAATACCGTCAGCTACCTTCTCCAGCTTGCTCCTGTTTGTGTAAAGGGTCTTTTCATATGCAAAAGAAGGGGGAGTGGGTAGTGTTTTATTTCCCACTTGCAATGTGGCTTTCCAGCTAACTTTTCAACAAAGCTAAACTGAGAGTTTCTAAGTAAGTCTTTAAACCTTTTTCTCATGGATTTTTATATCAGTATCTGGGCATCTTGTTCTTTATAGTAGTGTCTATTACATGCAGTTCTATGAAAATGAATGTATACTGTCTCTTTAATGTAAATGCTCAGTATTGTGTCATGTATGACTCCCACATTGTTAATCTCCAAATATATTACTGTGAGCATATATTTCTAATGTAACTCTTAAAAGGACATGAAACCAGATTCCTTCTAAATGAAATGTCTTTCTTAAATAATTCAAACACAATAATGTATCTTTAAGAAAATAGACTTTATTTAACACGCCGAGAGAAATATGGCATACAGGCTTAGTATCCTAATAAAATATTTTCTTGTTTTAACAAGTACGTGTAGATATACCAACAATCCCTAAGGATTAGTATATGTTAGCATATGTTCTTGTTTAAAGGGACAGTCAAGTCAAGCAAAACAGTAATGATTTAAATTTCAAAAAATGCAATTTTTTAAAAAATATATCGCAAACTTTGATTACCAATTTATATTAGTTCTCATGGTGTTCTTAGTTGATATCTAAACCTAGGAGGTACATCTGCTCATTTCTTCAAGCTTGAAGAGTGCATCTAATCTGAATGCATTTTGACCACTAGAGGGCATTATTTATTGTGTTTCATATAGAAAACATTGAGCTCATGCAGTATAATTACTCTGGATTGATCAGTGATTGGCTGAAATGCCGGTCTGTCAAAAGAACAGAAATAAGTGGTCATTTTTCAGAGGCATAGATACAAGTTTAATCACAGAAGTAAAACGTGTATTTCTCTAAGTCTTGTTTTTCCAAACTTGATAATGCGTAATAAAGTGTTTTCTTTGTAACCAACAATAATTAATGTTATGACTGTCCCTTTAAGCTGTGTTGTTGTCATCAAAACAGTGATATGCCATCATGTATAATTGTAATGGTCATTTTGTTTGAGATTAGGGAAACAGTTTGGACATCACATCACATAAACCAATCAATGTAATCAACAAGAATAGGTATGTGATGATGTGGTCTCCACAAACTTGTAAAACACACTCTGCAAACAATCTGCCTCCATGGACCCGGTCCCATAGAAGCAGTTTATATACAGAGTGTGCTTCACAAGTGTAAGAAGACCACATCATCACATACCTATCCATTACACATTAAATAACTCAATATATATCTAAAAAAACAAAAAAACAAAAAACTTACTTCCTCTTCCTTCCCACGAGACTGAGGCTCTGGGGGGGGGGGCAACTGCCCCCTCCGACGAGTTCTTATCGGAGATGTTTGGGGAAGAGGGGAAGGAGGAGTACTGGGATCACCCGGCTGAGGAGGAGATTGAGGATGAGATGGAGGAGGGCCAGGAGCAGATGGTCCAGCAGCAGATGGCCCAGGATCAGATGGTCCAGCAGCAGACGGCCCAGGATCAGATGGCCCAGCAGCAGATGGCGCGTTATGCGCCTCCCGGAGGACCTGCAATATATATCTCAGAGTATGCAAGATCTCTTTGGTCTTGGTGAATCTCATTAATTGCTTCCGTCAGCTGGATTCTGCTTTCCGTCTGTTCCCTCTGGGAGGCACGCATCTCTTCCAGAAAATCTCTTAATATCTGCAGCTCTGCTATCTCCTCCTGAGGGGCTGCTGGTGCACGGCGGGCTGCTGGTGCACGGCGGGCTGCTGGTGCAGGAGGGGCTGCTGCAGGGATCTCTTCTGCAGTGGAGGCTTCTCAGAGGATGAGGATAGAGGGATGTCTTCCATGTCTCCCAGAAGTGGCGAGTCATCTGCACCACTCTCATACCTGGGTGAAGGAGGAGCCTGTGGGTGCTGTGCTGCCTCCTCCCTGGGCTCAGACTCTGTATATTGTAAAAAGAAAGATATTGAGATATTAGCACAGTTCCAACTAAAGATGTAAATGCTTTTGCTTACAATAGAATTACATAGGCAGCCTCATTAATACACTTTCATATACAACTATCAGGGTGCCAGGAATCAGACTGAGACGAGAAGTGCAAAAATAATCACACCTTTATTAATAGCAAAAAATAATAAAAAGTCCATAGGTCAAATAACAAGCCAGGAATAAAAAAACAGAGCTGGTAGTCAGACGAGCCGTGTCAGGAGCCAAAGCAAGTAGTCAGACAAGCCAGAATCAGGAACAAGGAAAACAGCAGAGTCAGGAACAAGCCAGGGATCAGGAACCAGGAGGGACATCAGATAGACAGGTAATACACAGGAGCTCCCACAAACAGGTCTGAGACAACGCAAAGGCAAAGCATACTGAACAGAGGCCCTTTAAATAATAAGTGATGACATTTTAGAAAAACAGTCAACCACCATAAGGATAACAGTATTGCCATTGGAAACAGGAAGCTTGACAATGAAGTCCATGGAAAGATGTGTCCAAGGACGCTCACCATTAGCAATAGGTTGAAGAAGACCCACAGGAAGACGTCGAGGAGTCTTATTCTGTGCACAAACTGAGCAGGAGGCAACATACGCAGCAACATCAGAACGAAGACCTGGCCACCAGAATTGTCGAGTGACAGACCAAATCATTTGGTTCTTGCCTGGGTGACCTGTGGCTTTAGGATAATGGTTAGTGTGCAAAAGTTTAGTTCGAAGATTCTCAGGAACAAAACACTTACCACTAGGTTTCTCAGGAGGTGCATTGGTTTGTGCAGCCAGGATCTCCTCCCCCAAGGGAGAAGTCAAATTAGTACGTATGGTAGCCAAAATATTGTCAGGAGGTATAACTGGAGTAGGTACAGACTTCTCCGTGGACAGAGGCAAAAATTGTTGAGAGAGGGCATCAGCCCTAACATTCTTACTACCAGCCAGGTAGGAGACCACAAAATTAAACCGAGACAAAAATAGCACCCATCTGGCTTGTCGGGGTGACAAACATTTTGCTTCAGAAAGATAAGTTAAATTCTTGTGGTCAGTAAGAATGAGCACTGGTCTATAAGAAAAAGAAGCACAGAGGCGCCAACATGGCCTAGTAACGTCACGGCAGTCGGATACAAAACATCAGCAGGATAGGAAATATACTCACAAGCGTAGCGCACCCAAATGGTGCTATTGTGGCAGCCTGGAACATCAAACAGTGGTCCAGCTCACTGGTGTCTCCAGCCAGATAGAGATGATCCTTGGCGAGGATGCTCTATGATGCCTATAAGGGCAAAAAAAGGCACACACATAGCCCAGTAACGTTTGTACACCAGATAAAAAAGGATTCAAGGTTGTACTTACAGGAAACAAAGCACCACCAGGTGCAATATCAGCAGTACTGGGACCTCTCAGCCGCCCAGTGGACTGTGGAATCCAATTTGCAGGATGCAGAAAATCACCACTTTGGAAGATAGGACTAGCACACACACTCTGCCCCCAAACAGGAGCAGAATAATTGTGATAAAGCAAGTGTATATTTAAAAACTTTTATTTTAAAAACAGCAACTGGCACGCTAGTACCCTCAAGAAGATGCCTCCATTCCTTGAGTGCCGAAATTATAGCCAGTAATTCCCTGTCACCAATTTCATAATTGCTCTCCGCTGGAGACAATTTCTTAGAGAAGAAAGCACACGGATGCAAGGAACCATCAGGCGTAGGACGTTGAGACAAGAGGGCACCTACTCCAGTCTGAGACGCATCAACCTCAAGAAAGAAAGGCAGGACAGGGTTAGGATGAGCCAGAACTGGAGCAGCAGCAAAGGTCTTAATAGCAGTAGGTGACCAATGGAGTGGATCATTCTCTTTACGGGTCATATCTGTGATAGGTTTGACCAAGGAAGAAAAGTTTTTAATAAACTTTCTATAGTAATTAGTGAACCCCAAAAAACGTTGAATAGACCGAAGACCAACTGGGCGAGGCCACTGCAGAACTGCAGATAACTTGTCAGGATCCATGGAGAACCCTGCAACGGAGATAACATAACCTAGGAAGGTTACTTGAGTCTGATGGAACTCACTTCTCGAGTTTACAAAACAGGCCATTCTCACGTAGTCTCTGAAGAACCCATGTAACATCAGAACAATGAGCCTCAAGTGTGGGTGAGAGTATGAGGATGTCGTCTAAGTACACTACAACACACTGTTGCAACATATCTCGTAGGACATCATTTATAAATTCCTGGAAAACAGCAGGAGCATTACATAGGCCAAAGGGCATTACAAGATACTTATAATGCCTGCTCCTGGTGTTAAATGCCGTTTTCCATTCGTGGCCCTCCTTGATCCTAACGAGATTGTACGCTCCTCTCAAATCAAGTTTAGTAAAGACCATAGCTCCCTTGAGGCGGTCAAAGAGTTCCGTAATGAGCGGAATAGGGTACGCATTCTTAATGGTAAGATGATTAAGACCCCTCTAATCGATGCATTGGTCTTAACTCGCCACCCTTCTTCTTTACAAAGAAGAAGCCAGCCCCAGCAGGAGAGTAGGATTTGCTGATGATCCCCCGCGACAGAGCATCGCCAACATACTCCTCCATACCACAATTCTCCACAACAGACAAAGGGTAAACCCGGCCCCGAGGAGGAATGGCTCCGGGTTGCAGGTCTATGGCACAATCGTAAGACCGGTGAGGAGGCAACGTACCGGCATGCACCTTGTCAAAAACGTCTAGGAACTCTTGGTACTCCTCTGGCAATTGAAATACTGAAGAAGTGCACAAGACTTTAACTGATTTCCGAAGACAAGTGGAAATACATTGCGGAGACCACGACAAAATTTCGGACCTGCGCCAATCAAGACTGGGATTGTGCTTTTGGAGCCAGGGATAACCCAGAACAACCGGAAAATGCGGAGAGTTTATCACCTGGAACTGGAGGGTTTTAAAATGGAGAGCCCCAACAGCCATGGATAACGGAGCAGTTTTTATGAGGGGCCTGCCATCAATGGCCTCAATAGCAAGTGGAACAGACTGAGGCAAAACAGGAATGGAGTGTTTTGATACAAAAGCACTGTGAATGAAATAGCCCGCAGCACCGGAGTCAACAAGAGCCTGGGTGACTATGGACGAGTCCACCCAGGAAAGGACAACCGTGACCAAAGGTTTCTCCTTTAGCGGTTCCAGGGACGAGGATAAACCACCCAAGGTCTGCCCCCGACAGGACCTTAGGTGTGAGCGTTTCCCGTCCGTGTAGGACAAGACTTCAAAAGGTGGCCCTGTAACCCACAATAGAGGCAGAGCCCCTCCCTCCTCCTAAAGTCCCTCTCCGCCGCAGAGAGACGCATGAATCCCAACTGCATCGGCTCAGCAGTACCTGGTGACTCTGGTCTATAAGAGAAAGAAGCACAGAGGCGCCAACATGGCCTAGTAACGTCACGGCAGTCAGATACAAAACATCAGCAGGATAGGAAATATACTCACAAGCGTAGCGCACCCAAATGGTGCTATTGTGGCAGCCTGGAACATCAAACAGTGGTCCAGCTCACTGGTGTCTCCAGCCAGATAGAGATGATCCTTGGCGAGGGCCTATCCTATGATGCCTATAAGGGCAAAAAAGGCACACACATAGCCCAGTAACGTTTGTACACCAGATATAAAAGGATTCAAGGTTGTACTTACAGGAAACAAAGCACCACCAGGTGCAATATCAGCAGTACTGGGACCTCTCAGCCGCCCAGCCGCCCAGTGGACTGTGGAATCCAATTTGCAGGATGCAGAAAATCACCACTTTGGAAGATAGAACTAGCACACACACTCTGCCCCCAAACAGGAGCAGAATAATTGTGATAAAGCAAGTGTATATTTAAAAACTTTTATTTTAAAAACAGCAGCATGTTTCTCAGCCACCACAGGCTGTTTCCTCTTATAGATCACGCCACACCAGGATGACCGTCCTATGACAGAGAGCTGCCTTCTTTCTTTTGGATTATTCTTTGTGTGGACATTTTTGTTATTTGATTATACTAATATCATCTGGGTCCACTTGTGAGCATATCATCTCTAATAATCTGATATAAGTGTGCTAGGTTTATTGTATATTCTCTTAATTATCTGTATATATCTGCTTACTGTTTGCTGCTTATTGTTAGCGCCCCCTAGGAGTGTGGTGTATGTTTTATATGCACCACCCTCCTTATATCCCTGGTGACCAGCAGGCAAGGGAGCAGAGGGAGGCATGGGTGGGAACGAACGCTTAGGAGACAACAGAACAGGAGGTTTACGCAAGCGCTCCTTGAAAGAGGGCCTTTCGCTTAGTCTGATGTCAATTAGGATCAAAAAAGACACCAATGCCTCAAGATCCTCTGGTAAATCTCTGGCAGCAATTTCGTCTTTAATCGCAACAGAGAGCCCATGAAAGAAGGCGGCAACAAGGGCTTCATTGTTCCAACCTACCTCTGCGGCAAGTGTACGGAACTCAATGGCATACTGAGCAACAGATCTAGTACCTTGATGAATGGACATGAGTCATTTAGCAGCAGAGGAGGAGCGAGCCGGAACATCAAATACCCTTCGAAAGGAGGCCACAAATTCAGGGTAATTAGAAATCACAGGTTTATTAGTCTCCCACAAGGGATTAGCCCAGGCAAGAGCTGTGTCAGAGTAACGAGATGAGAAATCCCACCTTAGCTCTGTCAGAGGGAAACGCCTGAGGTAACATCTCAAAGTAAATGCCCACCTGGTTCAAAAACCCTCTGCACTGATTAGAATCGCCTCCATATCGCTGAGGTAGAGGTGCAGAACCGGACATGCTCCTGGTAGGACTAGGTGCAGCAGCGGAATCAGGAGCAGCCATAACTTGCGGGACATTTTGGTCCAAATGTGCAGTGCGAGTCAGCAGGGTTTGCAGGGCTAGTGCAAATTGATCCAAGCGGTGATCCTGTACATCCATCCTGGAAATGATGGCAGGTAAAGGTGGATTATCAGCACCATCAGGATTCATGGCCTTTGCATAATATCAGGGTGCCAGGAATCAGACTGAGACGAGAAGTGCAAAAATAATCACACCTTTATTAATAGCAAAAAATAATAAAAAGTCCATAAGTCAAATAACAAGCCAGGAATAAAAAAAACAGAGCTGGTAGTCAGATGAGTCGAGTCAGGAACAAGGAAAACAGCAGAGTCAGGAACAAGCCAGGGATCAGATAGACAGGTAATACACAGGAGCTCTCACAAACAGGTCTGAGACAACGCAAAGGCAAAGCATACTGAACAGAGGCCCTTTAAATAATAAGTGATGACATCACAATTCTGAGACTGCATCCTGTCTCACATGGATGATGCACAGCAGTCTGGCCATAAAAGGAAGTGCAGGAAATGAGCAGCATCCCCCACAATGCACCATAGTCTGCAAGAGAGTGGAGTAAAATGGCTGCCAGCAGCACATGGCAAACAAAACAGGTAAAAACCCTGACAACAACAATCAATACAATTTCCACATTTTCCAAACCGTGTTTCTGATATCTATATGGTCAATCTGAACGTTTGTTTTCAGTCTGTTTAAATGCACACCTAATCTGTAGACTAGATCCTAATGTGATGGCTTTTCGTGAAATGCAACTTTCGCAAGGTAATTGTGAATGCGTTTATGTAATAATGTCTAAAAAAGCGTAATTGCGTTAATGATATCCTTAAATACATTCTTTATTTTTGATGGAAAGAGATTATTAAATGAGCTTACCGGAAGATGAGAGTGGCAGGTTCCCAGTATCGACTCCTCTGACACTGACTATGGCCACCTCGGAGATGCTGGGACGCAACATTTCCTCCCATCGGGAATATTCCACGATCATTTCAGGACCACCACCGGTCCATCCCTATTAGATATTGGTTCTCCCTCGAGAGCTTTCTTTTGAGTTCCATTTTGCAGTCCCGGTAGCGATGCTGTATGGACTTGACATTCCTGTTATATACCCCCACTGCATTAACGGCATCCCTGATCTCCAGCCATAGCTTCCTATTCTCCTTAGTGGTGGCCTTCTGAGCCTGCAGCCTCCTAGCTCTCTCCATATAAACCTCTATGAGGGCCTCCTTCTCATCCATAGTAAATCTCGCCTCCCTAGTCAGCTTGGCTTTCCCCTGTGATGTGAGCCTCTGTTTCCCGGACTGTGAAGCTCTACGCTGTCCGCCACTGGGCCCAGCCACTTCTTCATCTTGAACAAAGTGGCTGGGTCCACCCACCGCTTCCTCCCCCCCTACCTGTCTCCCTTCCTGTCTCCCTTCCTGTTCCTCTTCCTCTCCCTCTCCCCCTCCCCCTCTCCTGCCTAACCTCCTGCCTAACCTCCTCTACAATCTCTTCTCTGACCTCCTGCCTAATCAGCTCTAATAGCTGTGGGCTAATCTGCCCCCTATCCCCCCTCCCGACATACTCAAACAAAAACTGAATGTGCCCGAATGAAAGGGGGTCAAAATAAATAACAAACCAAAAAAAAGTGCTCAAAGTGTGAAAGGGATAAAAATAAAAGAGGGTAAGGAGTATTAAACAGACAAAAATTTATAAAAAAAAAGACTAAAATGAGGATATGTAAACAAAATCTAACTATGGAATGGGTATGGGCTTACAGGGAATGGGGTATGGAGTGTAGTATGAGAAGGGATGGGGTATGGAGTGTATGTAGTGTTATTAAAAAGTGTATGTATGTATTGAATGTGTTTGCATGTAAATGTGTTAAGTATTCAGAAAAACCACTTGCACACTCACCCAAACAAACTCTCGCTCACTACCACTCTCTCACTATCTCACACTACCACTAACTCACTCTCTCACACTACCACTAACTCACTCTCTCACACTACCACTAACTCACTCTCTCAAAATACCACTAACTCACTCTATCACACTACCACTAACTAACTCACTCTCTCACACTACCACTAACTCACTAACACTAAATCTCACAATACCAGTAAATCTCTCTAATCTCCAAAAATCCTCCAGCAACATAGTCAAAGAAGCCATGCTTGTAGCGTGCTTATATACCCTACGTAAATGTTTAATGATGTACCGGTTTGCAAAGTAAAGGATGGTCAGGTGTGCTTTGTTAGTAATTAGTATGTGTGCAATGTGTATTAGTTGTGTGAATTTGCGCATGCTCATATTGAGTTAGTATTTGTGGAATGTGTATAATGTGATGATGTCATAGTGATCGTTTTGCATAACATTGTCCAAAAGTATTATCTGTAAATGTATATTTGTGATGGTGTCGTATTTGTTAAGTGGTGTAAATGTTTCTTTGTACTAATGTTCCGTAATCTTGAATGTGAATGTTTTGTTTGTGTATGAGTGTGCAATTCTTTTTTCGTGTTGCTTTGTTCCGTGTTGCAAGATCGTAAGGTTTTTATGTATTCCTCTTTTAATGTAAATGTTGTTTATTCTTTTTCTTTTCCGATTGTGAATGTGTAATGCGTATGTGTTATGTTGCGTGATTGTTGTTTGTACATTTGATGTGTGTTTTTGTTGTGCATTATGTGGTATACGTAATATGACAGAGCAGTGCGTATTTCTCGCGAGATCGAGTGTTAGCTGAAAAATCTGTGCTTCTTTCATTTATCATTGATCTCTATGGGAGAATGTTTAACGCTGCCGTGATTACGCGTAGAAAATAAACGCGGTAGTCGTGTTCCCGCGACGTGTTACGAGGTTGTTTTGAGACTCGTAATACCAACGTTAAGAAAAGTGCGCAATGGAAATAAAGTACACGTAACTAACGCACCCCTCCTAACGCACAACTCGTAATCTAGCCGCTTGTTAGGTAGGATCACACTGATATACTTCAGCAAATTTCTCCTTTGTGAAAAAAATATCCCAATTGAGCTAAAAGAAGTTACTCCCAGGTGGTAACGACCATAGAACAAGCCACGGAGCTGTTTGTTGTATTTCTGAATGTATTTGTACTATACCTCTGGGGAAAGTCTCCCTATGGGTGATGGGGGAAACCAGACGTGAACTTCTTGCCCAATGACGTGCCTAGAGGGATATGGCTGCAGAGGGATAAGGCCCGAAAGGAGGGCAAAACGAATTTCTGGGGTTGCCATTTTGCTTGTTCAGAGGAGAATTGCCTGGAATTTCGGGGCTTGAGTGGCCTTGTTTGGCAGAATCAGACTGATATACTTAAGGAAAGTTCTCCTCTGCACAACTGGGCTAAAAGAAGCTACTCCCAGGTGGTAACCAGCTCATAGAACAAGCCGCTGAGCTGTCGTTCATTCCTGTCAGATTGCTCCTCTTTCTGTATTTGTGTAGCTATACCACACTGATTGTCAGAGACACAGATTTTTAAACTGTTCTTAAAGGGATATAAAGCATTCTGTTTCAATATTGTAATAAAAAATGCAGTAGTGGCTTATACGTAATAGAAATCATTGCAATATGTATTAATTATTTTAAAATGATTTTACCTCTTTTTTTTTAATTGTAATTTGTGCAGGATAAATTACTTCTTGTCACAGGCCGGCGTCTCTATAGTCAGGCATTTCTTTGAGATCATACATTTTCTATAACAACATGAGCTGGCTTACTATGAAGTGAATGCTAGAGAAACATAAGGTAAATTTCTTGCCCATGCTCAGGAAAGGCAGAATACAACTTAAGTTCTCAGCATGTCAGCTCCCTTATGTCACTATGGGCAGTGGCAAGAAAACAAGTAAGATGTATGCTATTCTTAACACAATGAGGCCCATTTATCAAGCTCCGTATGGAGCTTGTGGGCCCGTATTTCTGGCGAGTCTTCAGACTCGCCAGAAACAGCAGTTATGAAACAGCGGTCTAAAGACCGCTGCTCCATAACCCTGTCCGCCTGCTCTGAGCAGGCGGACAAGAATCGCTACAATTCATTGATTCATTGATTGACACCTCCCTGCTGGCGGCCCATTGGCCGCGAGTTTGCAAGTGGCGGCGTTGCACCAGCAGCTCTTGTGAACTGCTGGTACAATGCTGAATATGGAGAGCGTATTGCTTTCCGCATTCAGCAAGGTCTTGCGGACCTGATCCGCACTGTCGGATCAGGTCCGCAAGACCTTTGATAATTCGGCCTCAATATGTTTCTCTTTATGTTTACTTCGATTTAACATATTTTGTTTTTAATAAAGAAGCATTGTTTCATATCCCTTTAAACAGTCGGCTATGCAGAAACACCCAGTATTACACCCATCATGCACTTGCTGTTAGTTTTTGTGTCTTTTTCCTGTAACTTAACTCTGAGAATGGTGTACTTTTCACACATCTTACACTGCTATATTCTATACAAACATTGTTTCTTCTTTCTAATAACGTATTTATAGCTGTCCCTAACTAGCCTCAGTAAAGAGTATGCAATACGACAACTATCTGTTACTTAATGATAAACAAACCTTTACACTCCAATATTAAAAATAAAATGCATCTCGCATTTGCATATTATTCTCTGGTTCAGAATAAATAATCCTATCAAGAATTTGTTTAGTGTTTATTTTCCCTTTAAATAAAAACAACTTTTTTTTTTAAACAAAAGTAAATGTAACGTATATCTCTTTCATATACACGCTGGAAATATTTTGACAACTATGTTAGTTTAATAAAATGCCGGTATGGGAAGGGGGATTATATGACAATAATAATAGTATTTATCTTAAATAGGGCTCCATTACAAGTGGCGCGCAACAATGTTAGGGCTGCTCTGCCCTAACTGCTCTCAAGGTAAATCAGTAGCGCTCCTATTTTTGCGCTGGTTTCACAAGTTGAAAGTAAGAAGCTATCGCTCAAGTGAAAGACTCATTTTTCTAGGGCTATTAGGTGTTGCATTAAAGCACAACACATAACTTTCAACTTGTAATATGAGCGATGTGTAGTGCGGTCTCGATATCCATTTAAAGTATAGGGCATGCTAAAGAGATGTCAGCCATGCTAAACATTCGATGGTTATTCAGTATTACCATGAACTTATAATATTAATTTGTGCTCTAATCCTAGCGCTAGCCTAACACTGCGCTAAACCCAAAGGTGCGTTAGGAATGCTTTAAATTTCTACGTTTCTTACATAGAAGAAAATGTTCTTTTTATTCATATACACACAGGAGCCCTTCCCAGTCAAACACCTTGACATATCATGTCAAGGTGTTTATTTTAAAATGCTTTTGATCTGTTTTATGAAGGGGGAAAAAAAAAAGTAATCCTTACACTTTAATTCTGATCTCAAGTCGCGCTAAATATTCTGGAACAGTTTTGGATTTCCCTTGAGCACCAACTAATTTTCAACTTGTAATTACAGCGCTTTTTAGCTCGGTTGTGATACCCTTTGCAAGTATGTTTTGTGAGTTATGTAGGCTGTGCAAACCCATCTCCAGTAAAGGGGATTTACCATGGACTTGTAACATCCAGTTGCTAATGTTAGAGCAGTCTAGCGATACTGCTTATTGCTACCCACGCTATCATTAGCACGCCACTTGTAATCTGGGCCAATATCATTTAAAAGTGTGTAGAGACACAATAAACCCTGAAAGATAACATACAACAAATGTTTTATTAGGAAAGCAGTTTTTAAGAGACATATAAAGTCTGAATACAATTTGGAATCACAGCACTTTATTCGTTTATCATTTGTTTATCCTCACTCACAGTTCTTTGTCACAGTCTCTTTCGAGGACACAGATTCCTGCACTGTTCTTTAGGTAGCCAACATTGCAGAAGCAACCAGGACAACATATCTTTAAAAGTACTATGGGATGTTTAAACCGATTGGCACAATTTTTCTCATAAGAGGGACCACATGTATACTCCTCATTGGGGTCATTACATTTCTCTGAAAAAGAAGACAAAAACCTCAGTCAGATAAGAGTCATTTATTGTGGTTCACACATATCCCTCAGACCACTTATGTAACATTCTGCATACAATCAGTTTCATGTGAGCCCTCCAGTTGAAAGGTCAGTGTGAAATGGTAATTATGTAACCTGTTAGATGCTAGGTATAAAATAACGCACATGAAGGCTCTAAAACGATGTTTATATCCAGGGACGTCTCAGCTACGGGACCAAGTGGGTCCAAAAGACCCAGGCAGCACATCAGTGATTGAGTCAGTCACTGTCAGACAACTCCTGTCCTCTGTCTCTGCGGTGGAAGTCGCAGGCTCCCAGCAGCATAACCTCATCATGCACAAAGATACAGAACCAGTCAGGTGCGACATTCAATGTGTGACAAGGGCATCTCTTCCCTAAATACCTTCCCACTTATTGTGCAAATGTGTAGAAGCATTGGTTGCTTGCAGGTAGGTAGGCTTAGTAAGGTCAGCGGCCAGGTTAGTAGGTTGATATGCTAATTATAATTAGTAATGTTACCACGGGGGGGGGGGCGGCATCATGACATTGCATCCTTGGACCCAGGTGGCACAATATCTTGAGCCAGTCCTGTTTATGTCTCAACCAAAAGTAAAAAAAACTGTACACACACAAGATCAATTACTTTCACATTGGCTTTCAGGGACCAGTGTTTATTTTGGCGGCAAATGCTGATTTAGTATTAGTTTTAATCTTTTGACTAAAATGCCGGTTTAGTCGTATTTTAGTCACCTGAATTGTTTTAGTCAACTAAAATCTAAGGGGTTTAGTTAAAGGGTCAGTATACTATAAAATTGTTTTTCCCTTAATGTGTTTCCAATTATTTATTTTTTTACCAGCTGCAGAGTATAAAATGTATGAGATTTGCTTTTTTAAGACTTATTTGTGTATATGAATTAGCCGATTTAGTGTTTAAGCCACAACCTAATAAAATGGGTTGAGCTTGTAGGTATAATCAGATCTCATTACTTTATCATATTGTGTACATATACATGTGTCTTTATCTTATATCTGTAGGTATAATCAGATCTCATTACTGTATCACATTGTGTACATATACATGTGTCTTTATCTTATAGCTGTAGGTATAATCAGATCTCATTACTTTATCACATTGTGTACATATACATGTGTCTTTATCTTATATCTGTAGGTATAATCAGATCTCATTACTTTATCACATTGTGTACATATACATGTGTCTGTATCTTATATCTGTAGGTATAATCAGATCTCATTACTTTATCACATTGTGTACATATACATGTGTCTTTATCTTATATCTGTAGGTATAATCAGATCTCATTACTGTATCACATTGTGTACATATACATGTGTCTTTATCTTATATCTGTAGGTATAATCAGATCTCATTACTTTATCACACTGTGTACATATACATGTGTCTTTATCTTATATCTGTAGGTATAATCAGATCTCATTACTGTATCACACTGTGTACATATACATGTGTCTTTATCTTATATCTGTAGGTATAATCAGATCTCATTACTGTATCACATTGTGTACATATACATGCGTCTTTATCTTATATCTGTAGGTATAATCAGATCTCATTACTGTATCACATTGTGTAAATATACATGTGTCTTTATCTTATATCTGTAGGTATAATCAGATCTCATTACTGTATCACATTGTGTACATATACATGTGTCTTTAGCTTATATCTGTAGGTATAATCAGATCTCATTACTTTATCACATTGTGTACATATACATGTGTCTGTATCTTATATCTGTAGGTATAATCAGATCTCATTACTTTATCACATTGTGTACATATACATGTGTCTTTATCTTATATATGTAGGTATAATCAGATCTCATTACTTTATCACATTGTGTACATATACATGTGTCTGTATCTTATATCTGTAGGTATAATCAGATCTCATTACTTTATCACATTGTGTACATATACATGTGTCTGTATCTTATATCTGTAGTTATAATCAGATCTTATTTCTTATCACATTGTGTACATATACATGTGTCTTTATCTTATATCTGTAGGTATAATCAGATTTCATTACTGTATCACATTGTGTACATATACATGTGTCTTTATCTTATATCTGTAGGTATAATCAGATCTCATTACTTTATCACATTGTGTACATATAAATGCTTCTTTATCTTATATCTGTAGGTATAATCAGATCTCATTACTTTATCACATTGTGTACATATAAATGCTTCTTTATCTTATACCTGTCCGTAAACCAATCACCAATAGTTGAAGAGAACAATGGAAAATTAACATTTTATTACCTTATCTATCTTATACCCAACTGGGAGTGTAATTTCTTCTACTGGCTATGTTAACACAGCTTGGCCCCAAGGCCAAAAACTTTAAGGATAGTTGAGGATACCACAGGCTACATAAACTATTTAAAATGCCAATATAAGGGCAATGGAAATACTTGTAAACAATATAATACACTCCAGCAGGTAAAGTGGATCATTGGGAACAAATTAAAGGGGAGAATATTGATTAAACTGTCCCTTTAAAGTGTAATGCATTATTTAAGCATCTCTCTATAATTTCCAAACTCATTATATACTCCAGGAGTAAACATTTTATAATCTGTTAATATTTATGGTATTAAGCAGGGCCGGCTCAAGGCATTGTGCTGCCTGGGTCCGAAAATGAAATGACGCCCCCCCATAGTAAATTTACTAACTAACATATCAACCAACCAGCTTTGCCACCCCCTTAATAAGAATGCCTGCATGCAATTAATGTGTGTGTATATATACACACACACACACACACATATATACACACACCCTCCCCCTCTTCTCTCCACCCCTTTCTTTTAATTTTGCTGTCTGTCTAACAAAACCCATTTTGCATAATATTTTTTTTTACATTTATTTAGTGCTGTTTTATACGCATGATAGAAAACTGTAGCATAACCTTATCATGCACAAAGACAAAAAGAGCCAGTCAGGGGTGACATTCAAGGTGGTCACACCTGAATCGCTCTTTTTGTCTTTGTGCATGATAAGATTATGCTACAACTTTCTATCATGCGTATAAAACAGCACTAAATAAATGTAATTTTTTTTTAATGGAAAATGAATCTTGTTAGACAGACAGCAAAATTAAAAGAAAGGGGTGGAGAGAAACGAGGGCGAGGGATATATTTATATATATATATATATATATAAGTTAGAGTCATTCAGAAAGGCACTCCATATACAAATGTAGCAGCTTCCAGGGTGCACTTCAAAAAGTAATCCAATGTATATTTGTAGAAAAAGGCACTCACTGGTTCAAATAAAACTTAACTTTTAATAAATATTTAAGTTAAAAATGCATAACGTTTCGGAGGTATTCCACCTCCTTTTTCAAATGCATGATACAGACATTTTGGAAGATACAAAAAGCAGTATAAAATGTACATTACCCCTCCACCTTAAATAACCAAATGGCTTCTGATAACGCCGAGCCGCGACCGCGGCCCGCATGCTGCAGATCCGGAAATCATGTGACCGGAAGTTGCGTCATCTACGTGGATCACGTGATGACGTAGGTTGCCATAGTGACAGCGTTTGTTGTCTAACGATGTCACAGACAGTGAGGAATGGCCCATCTAAAGGGATACAAAGGCCAAAATAATTTTTAACTAACACATAGATCCTCTCTGCCTATACCATAGATTACTGCAGACAGCCGTATATCAGAGCACTGTGCAAAATAAAAACAGTAAGGGTAATCGATCATAAGTGATCAATGACAATTAAAAACATAAATATGGGGGACATGTAAATTCTATTCATTTCTAAGAAAACTACTTTTTTGTTGGTGTGTATATATCACAAAAATAATAATTCATTATATGGGTATTGGGGGATGTATTAAAACACCACTTATTAATAACCCAAACCCTAAATAATGTACATATATACACCCAATATATTTATACATTCTTCATATTTCCTGGAGCCTGGTAAAAAATACCAGAGGACTTAAGGACTGGAGAAAGTTAAAGTCATATATGAGAGTCAGCAATTGTAGATGTTATTTTTAGATGGATAAAACAATTATAGCCAATGGAGGAAAATGGAATCAGTTCCCAGTGTAAAATGGCGAGAAGTCCAGCATAGTGTTTAACCCCCTAGGTGTTATAGTGTCCAAGGTGTAAATCCATCTTGTCTCCAACCTCAGAAGCCGATTGCCCCTGTCACCTCCCCTTGTCAACGGTGGTACTTGGTCTATCAGCATGGTTTTTAGACTTGATACACCATGCTTGTGTCGGGCGAAATGGCGTGCTACTGGCTGATCAGAGTCGCCATTTTTGATGGCTTCCCTGATCGCGCAGCGATGATTAGCCATGCGCTCTCGAAACGTGGTGACCGTTTTCCCTATATATACAAGGGAGCAGGGGCAAATCAGCATATAAATCACGTGGGTACTCATGCATGAGAGTCTGTCGTTGATTTTATAGCGCTTATTCGTGTGTGGGTGTTGGAATGTGTCACCTTTCAGCATGCTGTCACACGTGACACAATTGCCACACTTAAAGCAGCCTTTTTTATTCGATTTTAACCAATTACTTGTCTCATAACACCTAAATGGGTCCGTTTTCATCAGCAAGTCCCACAAATTTCTTGCTCTTCGATATCTCATCTGTACAATGGGCCCCCCATTGAGTTCCTGTTGGAACTTCTACAAATTTGCCTTGAGAAGAATTATTTTAAATTTGAAAGAGACTTCTACTTGCAGATCTTGGGGACTGCCATGGGGTCGAACATGGCTCCCACGTACGCCAACCTCTACATGTCCTGGTATGAGCATTATATTATGCGACCCCAGGACATGGTAGAGGTGGTGTACTACACGAGATATATCGATGACGTCTTTTTGATTTGGCATGGGACTTAGGGATGGTTATGGACATTAAGGATGGAGCCATAAAACGTTTTGAGGATACTGGGATCAGAACAAAAGAGACCATTAACTCAGAGGAGAAACTCAATTTCATTACTACATTTGATCCAATGCATCAAAAGGTTGCTGGAGCAATCTCTAAACATTGGGACTTAGTCAGCTCTGATAAGTCCCTGCCATTCGTGAAACAACAACATCCTAGAATGGTATATCGAAGAGCAAGAAATTTGCGGGACTTGCTGGTGAAAACGGACCCAGTTAGGTGTTATGAGACAAGTAATTGGTTAAAATCGAATAAAAAAGGCTGCTTTAAGTGTGGCAATTGTGTCACGTGCGACAGCATGCTGAAAGGTGACACATTCCAACACCCACACACGAATAAGTGCTATAAAATCAACTACAGACTCTCATGCATAAGTACCCACGTGATTTATATGCTGATTTGCCCCTGCTCCCTTGTATGTATAGGGAATATGGTCACCACGTTTCGAGAGCGCATGGCTAATCATCGCTGCGCGATCAGGGAAGCCATCAAAAATGGCGACTCTGATCAGCCAGTAGCACGCCATTTCGCCCGACACAAGCATGGTGTATCAAGTCTAAAAACCATGCTGATAGACCAAGTACCACTGTTGACAAGGGGAGGTGACAGGGGCAATCGGCTTCTGAGGTTGGAGACAAGATGGATTTACACCTTGGACACTATAACACCTAGGGGGTTAAACACTATGCTGGACTTCTCGCCATTTTACACTGGGAACTGATTCAATTTTCCTCCATTGGCTATAATTGTTTTATCCATCTAAAAATAACATCTACAATTGCTGACTCTCATATATGACTTTAACTTTCTCCAGTCCTTAAGTCCTCTGGTATTTTTTACCATGCTCCAGGAAATATGAAGAATGTATAAATATATTGGGTGTATATATGTACATTATTTAGGGTTTGGGTTATTTATAAGTGGTGTTTTAATACATCCCCCAATACCCATATAATGAATTATTATTTTTGTGATATATACACACCAACAAACAAGTAGTTTTCTTAGAAATGAATAGAATTTACATGTCCCCCATATTTATGTTTTTAATTGTCATTGATCACTTATGATCGATTACCCTTACTGTTTTTATTTTGCACAGTGCTCTGATATACGGCTGTCTGCAGTAATCTATGGTATAGGCAGAGAGGATCTATGTGTTAGTTAAAAATTATTTTGGCCTTTGTATCCCTTTAGATGGGCCATTCCTCACTGTCTGTGACATCGTTAGACAACAAACGCTGTCACTATGGCAACCTACGTCATCACGTGATCCACGTAGATGACGCAACTTCCGGTCACATGATTTCCGGATCTGCAGCATGCGGGCCGCGGTCGCGGCTCGGCGTTATCAGAAGCCATTTGGTTATTTAAGGTGGAGGGGTAATGTACATTTTATACTGCTTTTTGTATCTTCCAAAATGTCTGTATCATGCATTTGAAAAAGGAGGTGGAATACCTCCGAAACGTTATGCATTTTTAACTTAAATATTTATTAAAAGTAACATTTTATTTGAACCAGTGAGTGCCTTTTTCTACAAATATATATATATATATATAAACTTTAGAAATCAATCTAATAGGATACTTGTTGGATTAGCCTTGTAATATTTTAGGTACATGTATTTTAAAATATCTAACCAGTGCAAAACATTTCTGCATAGTTAATTGTGTAAGAGGCACCTGGGACGTTATATTATATACAAATTAGAGATAGCATGATGTTCAAAATATATGGCAAGATATATATACAGTATTTGTGTGCCTGTTAAAAGTACTCTGAAATGTTGTCTAGGCAGATATGAAAATTGTACACTAATGTCCATATTATATACTAATAACTTTAAAAATTAAACAAAACACCATGCTTTTAACTTTTTGCAGAATTCCTGAAAATTAATACCTAAATGATATGGATTTTGTGCACAAACATTTAGGGTTTAAATTCAAGAGAGTAAAAAAATAAGGGACGTGGGACAGATTTAGAGCATTTACCTCCTTTGACAGAAATTTTCAACAACGTTTAAAATAAAAATAAAAAAAACATACAAATTGCACAACCATAAAGCAACTCAGATACGTTTTATAAATGTTTTTCAGAAGGAAGCACACGTATTTGACTTTTGTTTGCATTGTGCAGCCGGTCTCTAACTCTGCAGTTAGTTCCACTGAAATTTAGCAATGCTACCAAGTCCCACACCCCCCTCTTTCCCCAATATTTCAAAGCAGCCTGCCTAGTAAAGTAAAGGGATTAGATAAAACTGCCGTTCTGCAGCAGGAGATGAAGACTTTACCTGCCTTTCTGCTCTGTTATCTAATCGTGCAGTGAAGTGGAGGAGGTAACCAGAAAAGGCAACATAAACAAATATCCCTCATGTAGTGGCAGTCTCCTCCGTCTTGAAGCCCAATCCCCCAATGGAATGTTCACTCAGTGCTACCTTCCGCAGAGGAGGAGTTAGTTAGTGTAGCACAAACTGTCAATATGCAGCAAACTCTCACAGGCTCTACCGGCAGAAGAGCAGCTGTGATCTCTCCACTTCTCACTGCTAAGAAGGTTTTTACCTTCTTAGCCGCCCCTGTCAAGTGCCGCCTGGGTCCTTAGGACCCACTTGGTTCCATGGTTGAGCCGGCCCTGGTATTAAGGTTTAATCATGCAATACAGAAGTGCAACTTTAAAATATAAAAAACAAACTGTATTGGCTGTAACACCATTGCACATATTACCCAATATAAAAACACTTTAACAGTTCTCTGTTAATAATTTAAACAAGTATCAAGTAACTCAACACAACAAAGTTTCTGCAGCTAGCACAGGCACAGCATAACTTAAACCATTATTCGTGGGTTATGCTTATTTCTATAGGAAGAATCAATTAATTGTTCAGATTCGAAAACATTTTGGCAACTAAATTAACACTGCTCTACAACTTCCAAACTCATTATTTATTTTATTTATTTATTTATTTTATTTATAAAATATTTTACCAGGAAGGATACATTGAGATTTCTCTCGTTTTCAAGTATGTCCTGGGTCCACAAAACATTGCATTGATACAATAGGGTACAATAAAATTCAAAAACAATAATAATACACAATAGATGCAAACATTTTACATAGAACAGGTAAGAAATATATAATCAACCATGGCAGGTGCATTCTGTTTTGAGATATGTAGAGAGGGATCTCTAAAGGATGTTAGGCTTGGCGAAGATATGAAAGTGTGCGGGAGGTCATTCCATAATTGTGGCGCTCGGTAGGAAAAGGAGGATCGAGCTGCTTTCTTTTTGTATTGAGGTAAGCTAAATAATGTGCTGGTACTGGATCGGAGGTTATAGGAGGTGGAAATAGCCGGGGAGAGCATTCTGCTCAGGTAGGGTGGGAGCTTCCCAGAAAGGCTCTTAAACACAAGGCAGGAAAGATGGAGGGTGCATCTGGATTCCAGCGTCAGCCAGTTTAGTTCTTTTAGCATGTCACAATGGTGGGTCTTATAGTTACATTGTAGCACAAAGCGGCAGAACGAGTTATACAATGTATTAAGTTTATTAAGGTGAGTTTGCGGTGCAGGTGCGTATACTACGTCCCCATAATCCATGATAGGCATCAGCATTTGCTGTACAATCTTTTCCTTTATTGTAGGGCTGAGGCAGGATTTGTTTCTGTACAGGGCACCTAATTTTGGATAAAGTTTAGATGCAAGTTTTTCTGGAGGCCAGAAGATAGATTAGGGTCTAAGAACATACCCAAGTATTTGAAAGAGTGGACTGCGGTTAGCGTGCAATTGGATTTTGTTTTGAAGCGTAGATGGGAATTTTGTAATTTGTGTAATTTAAGCCCAGTTCCAAAGATCATTGTGACAGTTTTGTCAGTGTTTAGGAAGAGTTTGTTTTTTGAGATCCACTTTTCTACCTCTGTGAACTGGTCTTGGAGCACTGCCTCAAGCTGCGGCAGATCAGAATTGTTTGCATAGATTACCGTGTCGTCTGCGTACAGTTGAGGATTTGCAGACATAAGGCAAATCATTTATAAATAATGTGAATAGTAGAGGGCCGAGAATGGAACCTTGGGGAACACCACACGTGACTGGGAGAGGGAGGGAGTCACTGTTAGAAACAGAGACATATTGTGATCGATCCGATACATATGATCTAAACCTGGTTAACGGACGATCAGCAATACCAGAGTTTTTTAGTTTGAGCAGTAGTATGTCGTGGTCCACTGTGTCAAAAGCCTTAGCAAAATCAAGGAAAATAGCTCCAGTTAGGTCTCCTTGTTCCATGCCAGTTTGGATGTTGTTGCAAACTTTTAGGAGGGCAGTTGTAGTGGAGTGATTAGGTCGAAAACCTGATTGATCAGGGGTCAGATAGTTAGAAAGTTGGTAATACTCGCATACTTGCATATGGACGCATTTTTCTAAGATTTTTGACAATACTGGGAGCAATGATATAGGGCTATTCTACCTAGTCAAAATAAATACAAACTTGCCTGTAAAATAAAAAATAAACCCTAAGCTAGCTACAATGTAACTATTAGTTATATTGTAGCTATCTTAGGGTTTATTTTATAGGTAAGTATTTAGTTTTAAATAGGAATAATTTATTTATTTGTAGTAATTTTATTTAGATTTATTTAAATTATATTTTATTTAGGGGGGTGTTAGGGTTAGGGTTAGACTTAGATTTAGGGGTTAATACATTTAATATAGTTGCGGCGACGTTGGGGGCGGCAGATTAGGGGTTAATAAATGTAGGTAGGTGTAGGCGATGTTATGGACGGCAGATTAGGGGTTAATAAAATTTAAATAATGTTTGCGAGGTGGGAGTGCGGCAGTTTTGGGGTAATATATTTATTAAAGTGGCGGCGATGCCCGGTTGGCAGATTAGGGGTTAAAATTTTTATTTAAGTGTTTGCGATGTAGGGGGGGGGCCTCGGTTTAGGGGTTAATAGGTAGTTTATGGGTGTTAGTGTACTTTTTAGCACTTTAGTTAAGAGTTTTATGTTACGGGGTTAGCCCATAAAACTCTTAACTACTGACTTTTAAATGCGGTAGGAGTCTTGACAGGAGAGAATGTACCGCTCACTTTTTCCATGACTCGTAATTCCGGTGTTAGGAAAATCCCATTGAAAAGATAGGATACGTAATTGACGTAAGTGGATTTGCGGTATGTTTGAGTCGCGGAAAAATAGTAAGCAGTACACCTGTACCTGCAAGACTCGTAATATCAGCGTTAGGAAAAAAGCAGTGTTGGGACCTCTCAACGCTGCTTTTTAACGCAAAACTCTAGCCATTTGTTTGTTAGCAAATGGAAAATAAAATTTGTAAAAAAAAAAAAAAAAGATAAAGTGGTAAACTCATATATACACGCTTTAATAAAAAAAAATCATAAATATTAAAATAAGTTATAAGGGTTAAAAAAGGTATTTGTGCAAATATATTCAGGATACCAAATAGTGCAACAAATGAATATTATGAAAAACTACATTTTTCAGAATATCAATTCCAGATGATTAGTGTGAAACTAATTTTTCAGTGCTGCACATATCCAATATAAATATTGCAATATTTTAACTCATTATACACCAGCATTTGTTTAATATAAAGGAGAATATGCTAAAACTGTGCCTATTCTTGGAAGAAAATAAATTAATACACCCATGAAACCCTGATGGGGGGGATGCACTATTTAACCCCTTGTTACACATTTTGTTACCATTGTAAAACTCTGTGTATATCACATTGAATTAATTAACTGTATAACTTAATGCAGGTAACTTGCATCATTCCAATAGCTAATGTGCCAAACATTTTTCTGTTTATGTAGAGACGACCCATGGTCATATATAAAATACATAGAGTCACACAATGCAGTGTTTTAGTTATCATGGAATTTCATACCTTCTATGAAGCGGGTTTTATCTTTTACCACTGGCACACATAGTGCTAGAGGAGAAAAGAGAGATCATTACTATACAGAACAAAAATTACATTTGAAAAATATTCTTTTAGAGCTTTCTCAGTGAATTGTCTTGTTTGACTGACATTTTGCTATGTTAAAAATCACTAAGTGCCATCATATACACAGTTAAAAATCACTAAGTGCCATCATATACACAGTTAAAAATCACTAAGTGCCATCATATACACAGTTAAAAATCACTAAGTGCCATCATATACACAGTAAAAATCACTAAGTGCCATCATATACACAGTTAAAAATCACTAAGTGCCATCATGTACACAGTTAAAAATCACTAAGTGCCATCATGTACACAGTTAAAAATCACTAAGTGCCATCATATACACAGTTAAAAATCACTAAGTGCCATCATATACACAGTTAAAAATCACTAAGTGCCATCATATACACAGTTAAAAATCACTAAGTGCCATCATATACACAGTTAAAAATCACTAAGTGCCATCATATACACAGTAAAAATCACTAAGTGCCATCATATACACAGTTAAAAATCACTAAGTGCCATCATATACACAGTAAAAATCACTAAGTGCCATCATATACACAGTTAAAAATCACTAAGTGCCATCATATACACAGTTAAAAATTACTAAGTGCCATCATATACACAGTTAAAAATCACTAAGTGCCATCATATACACAGTAAAAATCACTAAGTGCCATCATATACACAGTAAAAATCACTAAGTGCCATCATATACACAGTTAAAAATCACTAAGTGCCATCATGTACACAGTTAAAAATCACTAAGTGCCATCATGTACACAGTTAAAAATCACTAAGTGCCATCATATACACAGTAAAAATCACTAAGTGCCATCATATACACAGTTAAAAATCACTAAGTGCCATCATGTACACAGTTAAAAATCACTAAGTGCCATCATATACACAGTTAAAAATCACTAAGTGCCATCATGTACACAGTTAAAAATCACTAAGTGCCATCATGTACACAGTTAAAAATCACTAAGTGCCATCATATACACAGTTAAAAATCACTAAGTGCCATCATATACACAGTTAAAAATCACTAAGTGCCATCACATACACAGTTAAAAATCACTAAGTGCCATCATATACACAGTTAAAAATCACTAAGTGCCATCATGTACACAGTTAAAAATCACTAAGTGCCATCATATACACAGTTAAAAATCACTAAGTGCCATCATATACACAGTTAAAAATCACTAAGTGCCATCATGTACATAGTAAAAATCACTAAGTGCCATCATATACACAGTTAAAAATCACTAAGTGCCATCATATACACAGTTAAAATCACTAAGTGCCATCATATACACAGTTAAAAATCACTAAGTGCCATCATGTACACAGTTAAAAATCACTAAGTGCCATCATATACACAGTTAAAAATCACACTTAAAGTACAGTGTAGCTTCAAAATAGGTTAAAATCCTACTGAAGAGTACAAAATTCAATGTGTACTTTATTATTCATTTGTAAAATGAGTCTTGCAGACTTGCATGGGCTGGGCAGGACCAGTAAATACATACAAAAAAATATAATCAACCAATGCATGATAAAACTACAATGCAATAGCACTTAGGCTGAACAGTGAACTTCAAATTAGTAGTTTTTTTTCTTGTACATTTCAAAGTAATGTGTATTTCCACTCCTCCTGTATCATGTGACAGGCAACAGCCAATCACAAATGCATATACGTATATTCTGTGAATTCTTGCACATGCTCAGTAGGAGCTGGTGACTCAAAGAGTGTAAATATTAAAAGACTGCACATTTTGTTAATTCACAGAATATTTGTATATGTATGTTGTGATTGGCTGATGGCTGTCACATGATACAGTGGGAAGGAAAATAAAACTAACTAAAATGTGTCAGAAAAACATCTATTACTTGTGAAATGCAAACTAAGGGCTTGATGATGAAAACCTCACCGACATGGAGAGAAATCACACAGAATCTTTGGGATTTTTTTAGACCATATATTGTAATGTAGGAGTTTCTCCTTCACTAAAGAACACTACATAGCAACATAAAGAACTCTCAAGTAGGGATGGGTGAATGTGTTTATATTTGAATTTGAATGTTAGAACGAATGTTATTGTAGAAATTCGATTTACATAATAGAATGTTGATAAGAACGAATATTCTTAAAAATTCGATTTTCGGATGTTATTTACAGTTTTCGAATGTGACATTGGAATTCGAATGTCACTTTCGAATTTGAATATTACATTTATAAAACACAATTGCAGACTACAGAAACACTATTTCGAATTTGAATGTCACATTCATAAAACACAATATTAGACTAGAAATACTATTTTTGAATTTGAATGTCACATTTGAATCGAATATTACATTCAAATCAAATATCACATTTATTAAACACAGTTGTAAACTAGAAATACTATTTCGAATTCTAATGTGATATTCAAATTCGAATATTACATTTAAAAAACACAGTATTAGACTAGAAATACTATTTAAAATTCGAATGTAGCATTCGACTTTGAATATTACATTTATTAAACACAGTTGTAGAATAGAAATACTATTTCAAATTAGAATATTACATTTCGAAAATTGAATGAATACATAGCTAAACATTCTATTATTCGAACAAATATTTTCGAATTTTATTGAAAAGTTCCAAAACAAAAATTTGAAAATAGAATGTTAGAATGTTAGATAAACATTCAAAATTCGATTTAAAGGAACAAATGTATCAGAATTCATTTTAAATTTCGAATTTTTAGAAACATTTGCCCATCCGTACTCTCAAGCTAAAATTTGTATTTCTACATTTTTTTAATGGGACCTCACCGTAACAACAAGGCTTCTTAGCTCATCTCGCCTGAGCGGAGATTTAGATCAGTGTTTCTCAACCGCAGCCCTCCATTACCCCCAACAATCCAGGTTTTCATGATATCTGAACCAGAGCACAGATGAAATAATCAGCTGATCAGTAACCATGGCTACTAACCTGCTCTCACCCATCAGCTGATTATTTCACCTGTGCTCTAGTTCAGTTATAATGAATACTTGGCCTGTTGGGGGTACTTGAAGACTGCTTTAGCATTTAACAAGTGCTTTTACA